>NC_061509.1:220529196-220611247 GCF_022539505.1 Lolium rigidum
CCATGATTAATTCCAGAATATAAAGCATGATGACAGCAACTACTAACATGTGAAACTCGAACATACTAGATGCATTAATCAACATGAGTAGCAGCAGCGCAAACGGTAAAGCATCCATCGCTAAACAGATCGAGATATGTCGCACGTACCGATCTGGTGGAGGTGGCGGTGGAGGTGTAGCAGATGATGTCGCAGCGGTAACGTTGTTGATGACAACGTTGTTGACGACGGGGACGACGGGTCGAAGTAGACGGCGTTGAATACGACGGTAGGCAGCACCGCCCGACTTGGACGGAAGGCGACCCGTGATGAAGAGCTTGAGCGGTCGCGCGGAGCGCTTCCCAAAAACCTAATTCGCCCTCTCCCGTACAGGATCGCAAGGACGAGCGGTTCCGGAGACCTGCTCTCCCGTTCGCCGATGCACGTCGGCGCGCGGGATGGAGTAGGCTACGGTGGCGGCGCAAGCAGAGAGAGAGGTGGAAACCCTAACTCGTGTATTAGATGTATTTCTGCGGTAGCCGGGCAGGAGATTATATAGGCTCGGGAAACCCTAGGCAACGTGGGCCACGCCCACGTCGCACGAACGTTTCGAGTCGGTTACAGATAGCCCACGATCCGGGAGCGACCCGAACCGTCTAGGACTCTGTTCGTTTTCCTGAGCTGCAAAAAGTAAGGAAAGTCTCGGCACGAGGCTCGGCGCGCGTCGTGACGTGTCGTGTCGAGTCGAGTCGAGACGAGCGAGCGAGGAGGAGGAGGAGCGCGCGTGTAGCACTCCTATTCTCACTCACTTACTAGTGGTGGAACAACCCACCTTATAAGGTGGTCTAACTTCCTCCCAACTTTCCATGTGGGACTAAACTTCCCACCTCTTGCCACTCCCTAGTGAGCTGCCACCAACTTGGGCTCAAACTCACAAGGCTGCCACTATGTGGGCTTTGAGATTTATAGGAAAAACTGAAATCTAATTTGGGCCACTAAAAGTGGGCCCAATATTTCAACAATCCCCCACCAGATCTCAAATCCCCATTTAGAGATTTACCAATACTCACTGCTTGTTTATATACCGAGTGTTTCAGCGGAAGCTGTTAAGTTGAACTTCCGCCTAGAACCTTAAGCTACATCCATTCACACTTGAACAATGGACTAAGCCTTGAATTGCAAGTTTTGCGTGAACGGGGTTTCACTCAAAGTCATGACCGGTACATGGCTGCCGGTAGCCTACCCCGCGGGTGAAGCATATGCGTCATACTTCGTGGTCTCTTCATGAGTTTACTAGAGATCACCCAAATCTCATAGATTGCGACGTTTAACAATCGGACTCATATAGGTGTGTTATTTCAAGAATGCTACGTAGGACAGCATCTTTGCTAAAATAGCCAACATAAACACATTAAGGCTTGTTGCCAACCTGCCTTACAGCAATTGAGAGTTGTGCATCTTCACATAGAGAGGGTTACATAATACTCTCCTCAATTAAACCACTAGTTTGTTCTTCCCGGGTCCTAATTCACGGGATCTCCGATCACAAAGGTTGGGTTACCACTATGGCGTAACATCAACGGGTCTCAAACCCATCTCCCTCGATGCACTTTCTATCACATTACGTGATAGTCCCTTTGTAAAGGGATCGCCGGGTTTTTGTACGTTTGAATATATGTAACGGTTATTACTCCGGAGTTTCGCAATTTCTGACGGACTTCAAACGTCTCTTGACGTGTCTTGATGACTTCGCGTTATCCTTAGAATTGTTCACTTTGACAATTACGGTTTGATTGTCACAATTCAAAAGGATTGCCGGAACAGGTTTTTCAACCACGGGCAAGTCCATCAAGAGCTCACGCAACCATTCGATTCAACGGTGGTTGTGTCTAAAGCGATAAGTTCCGCTTCCATAGTTGACCTCGTCAATATGGTTTGCTTACAAGATCTCCATGACACTTGCGCCACCTCCAAAGGTAAATACATACCCACTTGTGGCGTACGGATCAGCTACATCGAGATCCAATTCGAATCACTATATCCTTCAAGCACGGTGGGTGCCACTGAATAGTGAATCCCATAACTCATTGTACCACATAGGTAGCGCATGACCCTATCAAGTGCATGCCAATGATCGGTACCCGGGTTTGACATGAACCTACTCAACTTGCTAACGGCAAAAGAGATGTCGGGTCTAGTCGCGCTCGCTAAGTACATGAGTGAGCCAACGATCCGAGAATATCTCAATTGATCTATGGCAATCCTCCGGTTCTTGCGTAGTGTCACCTGGGATCATAAGGTGTTGAAGAAGGCTTGCTATCAATATAGCCGAACCGGCTCAAGATCTTCTCAACATAATGGGATTGCGTTAGAGTAATCCCACTCTCGTTCTTAATCAGCTTGATGTTCGAATCACATCGGCTTCTCCCGGATCTTTCATATCAAAGCTCTTTGACAAGAAAGACTTGACCTCGTGTATTACTTTCATGTTTGTACCAAAGATCAGAATATCATCCACATACAAACATAGTATAACACCTTCGCCCCCACCATGGCGATAGTAAACACACTTGTCAGCCTCATTGACAACAAAGCCTACGAAGTTAAAGTTACGTCAAACTTCTCATGCCATTGCTTAGGTGCTTGTTTCGAGGCCATATAAAGATTTCAGCAACTTGCACACCTTTCTTTCTTCACCTTTTACTACAAACCCATCGAGCTGATCCATATAGATTTCCTCTTCCAACTCTCCATTAAGGAAAGCTGTCTTTACGTCCATTTGATGAACGATAAGACCATAGGAGGCAGCCATGGATAGTAGTACTCGAATGGTGGTAAGTCTAGCGACGAGTGAATAGGTGTCGAAGTAATCTTCGCCTTCTCTCGTGTGTAGCCTTTCGCTACAAGCCGCGCCTTGTACTTCTCAATAGTACCATCAGGTCTTAGCTTCTTCTTGAACACCCATTTGCGGCCCACGAGGCTTGCATCCATGGGGTCGTTCGATAGCTCCCAAGTTCCATTAGAAAGAATCGAGTCCATCTCATTATGGACAGCTTCTTTCCGATCATCTGCATACTGGAGATGCATATGCCTCTGCAATGGACGTGGGAGTATCATCCACAAGGTACACAATGAAATCATCACCAAAGGATTTTTCAATCCTTCGTCTCTTGCTCCGTTTAGGAGCTTCATTGTCATCCTTCTCAGTAACATTCTCATGTGATTGTTCAAAATACTCATTAGATGTACTAGACTCAGGAATTATCTCGGTAGAAATTCTAGCAATGCTATGCATATCTTTCATAGGAAACATATTCTCAAAGAATGTTGCATCACGAGATTCCATAATAGTATCAACATGCATATCGGGTACCTCGGATTGAACTACTAAAAATCTATATCCTACACTCCGCGGAGCATAACCTAGAAAGATACAATCCACTTGTCTTTGGTCCAAGTTTGCGCTTCTTAGTAATTGGAATATTGACTTTCGCCAAACATCCCCATGTGCGCAAATACGAAAGTGATGGTTTTCTCCCAGCCCACTCCTCGTAAGGGGTTTTATCTTTATTCTTGTTAGGAACTCTATTCAGGACATGACATGAAGTCAACAAAGCCTCCCCCACCATGCCTTTGATAAACCAGCGGTGGCTAACATGGAATTCACCAAGTCGGTCGGCGTGCGGTTTTCCTCTCGGCAACCCCGTTTGATTGGGGTGAATAGGGAGGCGTCCTCTCATGAATAATGCCATGTTCCTCACGAGAATTCATCAAAGATTTTAGGAAAATATTCGCCACCACGATCCGACCTAAGACGCTTGATCTTTCTCTCTAGTTGATTTTCAACTTCGGCCTTATAAATTTTAAAGTAGTCTAAAGCTTCATCTTTAGTTCGCAACAAATAAACATAGCAAAATCTAGTCGCATCATCAATCAATGTCATGAAATATCTCTTTCCACCTTTTGTCAACACACCATTCATCTCGCATAGATCGGAATGTATGAGTTCTAGAGGTGCCAGGTTTCTCTCCTCGGCCGCCTTGTGAGGCTTCCGAGGTTGCTTTGATTGCACACAACTATGGCACTTAGAACCTTTGGCAATGGTGAAATTCGGAATTAAACTTAAACTGGATAGCCGAGACATTAAACCAAAATTAATGTGACATAAACGAGAATGCCAAACACTTGGTATCATCACTAACATTGCCACAAATATGGTTCACGAGACTTATTACTGAAATCGAAAGCGAAAAGCGGAACAAGCCTCCGCACTCATAGCCTTTACCAATAAATTGTCCAAACTTGGAAACAACTACTTTATTCGACTCTAAAACAACCTTAAACCCATCTCTGCATAGAAGGGAGCCGCTAACGAGATTCTTGTTCATAGTAGGGACATGCTTGCACGTTCCTCGGTGCACGATCTTCCCGAAGTGAACTTCGGATCTACCGTGCCAACACCACGAACGAAGCATGTGACCCATTCCCCATCAAGACGGAAGAATCCCGGGCGACCTGGTAAGAAGTGAACATGGATATGTCGGCACACACATGAACATTAGCACCTGTATCAATCCACCAACATGGAGATTGAAATACCGAAAGAACGATAAAGAGATTACCGTACCCATCAGCATTGCTAGCGGTCACCGTGTTGACTTGCCTCGCCTTTTTCTTGCGGTCTGCCCTCTGCGGACAGTCCTTAGAAAAGTGGCCAGCCTCTCCACGAGTAAAGCGGCTCGGATCTGCTTTGTTTATCATCTTCTTCTTCTTGAAGGTTGTAGTCTTCATAGGCTTATTGAAGGAGGGCTTGTTATTCCCTTTGTTCTTGCTTTGTAGGGTTTCTTACGCACCATGTTGGCGCTAGGCTGACCCTCTCCTTTCTCGGTATTATCCTTAGCCGAGCTTTCTCCTCAACATCAAGAGACGCTATCAGATTTTCAGCGATATCTCCTGTCTCTTGTGTTTGAGAGTTGTGGCAAAGTTCCTCCATGAAGGGGGCAACTTAGCGATGATGCATCCAGCCACAAACTTGTCGGGTAAGGCACACTTAAGGAGTTCAAGCTCTTTCGCAATGCCTTTGTATCTCATGAGCTTGTTCGACTACGAACGGTTGTTAACCATCCTGATGTCATGGAAGCTCTCCATGATGTACGAGTTCCTGCACTGCATCGGTTGCACCGAACTTAGCATTCGAGTGCATCCCGGAGCTCTTTACCATCTGTTATGTGCATGTACACATCACACGGACGATCGGCAAGAATACTCGGAACGCATCCGACGAAGAGAGTATTGTTTTCCTTGAACTTGTTCGATCTTGGTCAGATATAGTTCCTTCGGGTAAACCATCGGTAACTTCGAACACTTTCAGATGAGTAAGCCGGAGCATGGCCTTATACTTGCCACCTCTTAAAGTGCACACCGGTAAACTTATCCGGCCTCGAGTGCATCGGAAAAACCAGCCATTGTTAACTCAGGAAATTGCCTACAATTAGGTTTTGGATTGTTGGATAATTAGGCACAATTTCCATGATTAATTCCAGAATATTAAACATGATGACAGCAACTACTAACATGTGAAACTCGAACATACTAGATGTAGTGATCAACATGAGCAGTAGCATAGCAAACGAGTACAAGCATCCATCGCTAAACGGATCGAGATATGTCGCACGTACCGATCTGGTGGAGGTGGCGGTGGAGGTGTAGCGGATGATGTCGCAGCGATAACGTTGTTGATGACAACGTTGTTGACGACGGGGACGACGGGTCGAAGTAGACGGCGTTGAAGACGACGGTAGGCAGCACCGCCCGACTTGGACGGAAGGCGACCCGTGATGAAGAGCTTGAGCGGTCGCGCGGGCGCTTCCCAAAAACCTAATTCGCCCTCTCCCGTACAGGATCGCAAGGACGAGCGGTTCCGGAGACCTGCTCTCCCGTTCGCCGATGCACGTCGGCTCGCGGGATGGAGTAGGCTACGATGGCGGCGCAAGCAGAGAGAGGTGGAAACCCTAACTCGTGTATTAGATGTATTTCTGCGGTAGCCGGGCAAGGAGATTATATAGGCTCGGGAAACCCTAGGCAACGTGGGCCACGCCCACGTCGCACGAACGTTTCGAGTCGGTTACGGATAGCCCACGATCCGGGAGCGACCCGAACCGACTAAGCTGCGACGCGTCCGTCTAGGACTACGTTCGTTTTCTCGAGCTGCAAAAAGTAAGGAAAGTCTCGGCTCGAGGCTCAATCCACTCACCACGAGCGCGGCGCGCGTCGTGACGTGACGTGTCGAGTCGAGTCGAGTCGAGTCGAGTCGAGACGAGCGAGCGAGGGAGGAGGAGCGCGCGTGTAGCACTCCTATTCTCACTCACTTACTAGTGGTGGAACAACCCACCTTATAAGGTGGTCTAACTTCCTCCCAACTTTCCATGTGGGACTAAACTTCCCACCTCTTGCCACTCCCTAGTGAGCTGCCACCAACTTGGGCTCAAACTCACAAGGCTGCCACTATGTGGGCTTTGAGATTTATAGGAAAAACTGAAATCTAATTTGGGCCACTAAAAGTGGGCCCAATATTTCAACAATCCCCCACCAGATCTCAAATCCCCATTTAGAGATTTACCAATACTCGTTGCTTGTTTATATACCAGTGTTTCAGCGGAGACTGTTAAGTTGAACTTCCGCCTAGAACCTTAAGCTACATCCATTCACACTTGAACAATGGACTAAGCCTTGAATTGCAAGTTTTGCGTGAACAGGGTTTCACTCAAAGTCATGACCGGTACATGGCTGCCGGTAGCCTACCCCGCGGGTGAAGCATATGCGTCATACTTCGTGGTCTCTTCATGAGTTTACTAGAGATCACCCAAATCTCATAGATTGCGACGTTTAACAATCGGACTCATATAGGTGTGTTATTTCAAGAATGCTCGTAGGACGACATCTTTGCTAAAATAGCCAACATAAACACATTAAGGCTTGTTGCCAACCTGCCTTACTGACAATCGAGAGTTGTGCATCTTCACATAGAGAGGGTTACATAATACTCTCCTCAATTAAACCACTAGTTTGTTCTTCCCGAGGTCCTAATTCACGGGATCTCCGATCACAAAGGTTGGGTTACCACTATGGCGTAACATCAACGGGTCTCAAACCCATCTCCCTCGATGCACTTTCTATCACATTACGTGATAGTCCCTTTGTAAAGGGATCTGCCAGGTTTTTGTCTGTTTGAATATATGTAACGGTTATTACTCCGGAGTTTCGCAATTTCTTGACAGACTTCAAACGTCTCTTGACGTGTCTTGATGACTTCGCGTTATCCTTAGAATTGTTCACTTTGACAATTACGGTTTGATTGTCACAATTCAAAAGGATTGCCGGAACAGGTTTTTCAACCACGGGCAAGTCCATCAAGAGCTCACGCAACCATTCCGATTCAACGGTGGTTGTGTCTAAAGCGATAAGTTCTGCTTCCATAGTTGACCTCGTCAATATGGTTTGCTTGCAAGATCTCCATGACACTTGCGCCACCTCCAAAGGTAAATACATACCCACTTGTGGCGTACGGATCAGCTACATCCGAGATCCAATTCGAATCACTATATCCTTCAAGCACGGTGGGTGTCACTGAATAGTGAATCCCATAACTCATTGTACCACATAGGTAGCGCATGACCCTATCAAGTGCATGCCAATGATCGGTACCCGGGTTTGACATGAACCTACTCAACTTGCTAACGAGCAAAAGAGATGTCGGGTCTAGTCGCGCTCGCTAAGTACATGAGTGAGCCAACGATACGAGAATATCTCAATTGATCTATGGCAATCCTCCGGTTCTTGCGTAGTGTCACACTCGGGATCATAAGGTGTTGAAGAAGGCTTGCTATCAATATAGCCGAACCGGCTCAAGATCTTCTCAACATAATGGGATTGCGTTAGAGTAATCCCACTCTCGTTCTTAATCAGCTTGATATTCAGAATCACATCAGCTTCTCCCAGATCTTTCATATCAAAACTCTTTGACAAGAAAGACTTGACCTCGTGTATTACTTTCATGTTTGTACCAAAGATCAGAATATCATCCACATACAAACATAGTATAACACCTTCGCCCCCACCATGGCGATAGTAAACACACTTGTCGGCCTCATTGACAACAAAGCCTACGAAGTTAAAGTTACGTCAAACTTCTCATGCCATTGCTTAGGTGCTTGTTTCGAGGCCATATAAAGATTTCAGCAACTTGCACACCTTTCTTTCTTCACCTTTTACTACAAACCCATCAGGCTGATCCATATAGATTTCCTCTTCCAACTCTCCATTAAGGAAAGCTGTCTTTACATCCATTTGATGAACGATAAGACCATAGGAGGCAGCCATGGATAGTAGTACTCGAATGGTGGTAAGTCTAGCGACAGGTGAATAGGTGTCGAAGTAATCTTCGCCTTCTCTCTGTGTGTAGCCTTTCGCTACAAGCCGCGCCTTGTACTTTTCAATAGTACCATCGGGTCTTAGCTTCTTCTTGAACACCCATTTGCAGCCCACGGGCTTGCATCCATGGGGTCGTTCGACAACTCCCAAGTTCCATTAGAAAGAATCGAGTCCATCTCATTATGGACAGCTTCTTTCCGATCATCTGCATCCGGAGATGCATATGCCTCTGCAATGGACGTGGGAGTATCATCCACAAGGTACACAATGAAATCATCACCAAAGGATTTTTCAATCCTTCGTCTCTTGCTCCGTTTAGGAGCTTCATTGTCATCCTTCTCAGTAACATTCTCATGTGATTGTTCAAAATACTCATTAGATGTACTGGACTCGGGAATTATCTCGGTAGAAATTCTAGCAATGCTATGCATATCTTTCATAGGAAACATATTCTCAAAGAATGTTGCATCACGAGATTCCATAATAGTATCAACATGCATATCGGGTACCTCGGATTGAACTACTAAAAATCTATATCCTACACTCCGCGGAGCATAACCTAGAAAGATACAATCCATTGTCTTTGGTCCAAGTTTGCGCTTCTTAGTAATTGGAATATTGACTTTCGCCAAACATCCCCATGTGCGCAAATACGAAAGTGATGGTTTTCTCCCAGCCCACTCCTCGTAAGGGGTTTTATCTTTATTCTTGTTAGGAACTCTATTCAGGACATGACATGAAGTCAACAAAGCCTCCCCCACCATGCCTTTGATAAACCAGCGGTGGCTAACATGGAATTCACCAAGTCGGTCGGCGTGCGGTTTTTCCTCTCGGCAACCCCGTTTGATTGGGGTGAATAGGGAGGCGTCCTCTCATGAATAATGCCATGTTCCTCACGAGAATTCATCAAAGATTTTAGGAAAATATTCGCCACCACGATCCGACCTAAGACGCTTGATCTTTCTCTCTAGTTGATTTTCAACTTCGGCCTTATAAATTTTAAAGTAGTCTAAAGCTTCATCTTTAGTTCGCAACAAATAAACATAGCAAAATCTAGTCGCATCATCAATCAATGTCATGAAATATCTCTTTCCACCTTTTGTCAACACACCATTCATCTCGCATAGATCGGAATGTATGAGTTCTAGAGGTGCCGAGTTTCTCTCCTCGGCCGCCTTGTGAGGCTTCCGAGGTTGCTTTGATTGCACACAACTATGGCACTTAGAACCTTTGGCAATGGTGAAATTCGGAATTAAACTTAAACTGGATAGCCGAGACATTAAACCAAAATTAATGTGACATAAACGAGAATGCCAAACACTGGTATCATCACTAACATTGCCACATATATGGTTCACAGACTTATTACTGAAATCGAAAGCGAAAAGCGGAACAAGCCTCCGCACTCATAGCCTTTACCAATAAATTGTCCAAACTTGGAAACAACTACTTTATTCGACTCTAAAACAACCTTAAACCCATCTCTGCATAGAAGGGAGCCGCTAACGAGATTCTTGTTCATAGTAGGGACATGCTTGCACGTTCCTCGGCTGCACGATCTTCCCGAAGTGAACTTCGGATCTACCGTGCCAACACCACGAACAGAAGCATGTGACCCATTCCCCATCAAGACGGAAGAATCCCGGGCGACCTGGTAAGAAGTGAACATGGATATGTCGGCACACACATGAACATTAGCACCTGTATCAATCCACCAACATGGAGATTGAAATACCGAAAGAACGAGTAAAGAGATTACCGTACCCATCAGCATTGCTAGCGGTCACCGTGTTGACTTGCCTCGCCTTTTTCTTGCGGTCTGCCCTCTCCGGACGAGTCCTTAGAAAAGTGGCCAGCCTCTCCACGAGTAAAGCGGCTCGGATCTGCTTTGTTTATCATCTTCTTCTTCTTGAAGGTTGTAGTCTTCATAGGCTTATTGAAGGAGGGCTTGTTATTCCCTTTGTTCTTGCTTGTAGGGTTTCTTCGCACCATGTTGGCGCTAGGCTCGACCCTCTCCTTTCTCGGTATTATCCTTAGCCCGAGCTTTCTCCTCAACATCAAGAGACGCTATCAGATTTTCAGCCGATATCTCCTGTCTCTTGTGTTTGAGAGTTGTGGCAAAGTTCCTCCATGAAGGGGGCAACTTAGCGATGATGCATCCAGCCACAAACTTGTCGGGTAAGGCACACTTAAGGAGTTCGAGCTCTTTCGCAATGCACTCGTATCTCATGAGCTTGTTCGACTACGAACGGTTGTTAACCATCCCGATGTCATGGAAGCTCTCCATGATGTACGAGTTCATCGCTCGCATCGGTTGCACCGAACTTAGCATTCGAGTGCATCCCGAGCTCTTTACCGTCCGTTATGTGCATGTACACATCACACGGACGATCAGCAAGAATACTCGGAACGCATCCGACGAAGAGAGTATTGTTTTCCTTGAACTTGTTCTGATCTTGGTCAGATATAGTTCCTTCGGGTAAACCATCGGTAACTTCGAACACTTTCGGATGAGTAAGCCGAGCATGGCCTTATACTTGCCACCTCTTAAAGTGCACACCGGTAAACTTATCCGGCCTCAGTGCATCGGAAAAACCAGCCATTGTTAACTCAGGAAATTGCCTACAATTAGGTTTTTGGATTGTTGGATAATTAGGCACAATTTCCATGATTAATTCCAGAATATTAAGCATGACGACAGCAACTACTAACATGTGAAACTCGAACATACTAGATGTAGTGATCAACATGAACGAGTAGCATAGTAAACGATACAAGCATCCATCGCTAAACGGATCGAGATATGTCGCACGTACCGATCCGGTGGAGGTGGCGGTGGAGGTGTAGCGGATGATGTCGCCGCGGTAACGTTGTTGATGACAACGTTGTTGACGACGGGGAAGACGGGTCGAAGTAGATGGCGTTGAAGACGACGGTAGGCAGCACCGCCCGACTTGGACGGAAGGCGACCCGTGATGAAGAACTTGAGCAGTCGCGCAGAGCGCTTCCCAAAAACCTAATTCGCCCTCTCCCGTACAGGATCGCAAGGACGAGTGGTTCCGGAGACCTGCTCTCCCGTTCGCCGATGCACGTCGGCTCGCGGGATGGAGTAGGCTACGATGGCGGCGCAAGCAGAGAGAGGTGGAAACCCTAACTCGTGTATTGGATGTTCTTTCTGCGGTAGCCGGGCAGGAGATTATATAGGCTCGGGAAACCCTAGGCAACGTGGGCCACGCCCACGTCGCACGAACGTTTCGAGTCGGTTACAGATAGCCCACGATCCGGGAGCGACCCGAACCGACTAACTGCGACGCGTCCGTCTAGGACTCTGTTCGTTTTCCTGAGCTGCAAAAAGTAAGGAAAGTCTCGGCTCGAGGCTCAATCCACTCACCACGAGCGCGGCGCGCGTCGTGACGTGACGTGTCGAGTCGAGTCGAGTCGAGTCGAGTCGAGACGAGCGAGCGAGGAGGAGGAGGAGCGCGCGTGTAGCACTCCTATTCTCACTCACTTACTAGTGGTGGAACAACCCACCTTATAAGGTGGTCTAACTTCCTCCCAACTTTCCATGTGGGACTAAACTTCCCACCTCTTGCCACTCCCTAGTGAGCTGCCACCAACTTGGGCTCAAACTCACAAGGCTGCCACTATGTGGGCTTTGAGATTTATAGGAAAAACTGAAATCTAATTTGGGCCACTAAAAGTGGGCCCAATATTTCAACAATCCCCCACCGGATCTCAAATCCCCATTTAGAGATTTACCAATACTCGTTGCTTGTTTATATACCGAGTGTTTCAGCGGAGACTGTTAAGTTGAACTTCCGCCTAGAACCTTAAGCTACATCCATTCACACTTGAACAATGGACTAAGCCTTGAATTGCAAGTTTTGCGTGAACGGGGTTTCACTCAAAGTCATGACCGGTACATGGCTGCCGGTAGCCTACCCCGCGGGTGAAGCATATGCGTCATACTTCGTGGTCTCTTCATGAGTTTACTAGAGATCACCCAAATCTCATAGATTGCGACGTTTAACAATCGGACTCATATAGGCGTGTTATTTCAAGAATGCTCTGTAGGACAGCATCTTTGCTAAAATAGCCAATATAAACACATTAAGGCTTGTTGCCAACCTGCCTTACAGCAATCGAGAGTTGTGCATCTTCACATAGAGAGGGTTACATAATACTCTCCTTAATTAAACCACTAGTTTGTTCTTCCCAGGTCCTAATTCACGGGATCTCCGGTCACAAAGGTTGGGTTACCACTATGGCGTAACATCAACGGGTCTCAAACCCATCTCCCTCGATGCACTTTCTATCACATTACGTGATAGTCCCTTTGTAAAGGGATCTGCCGAGTTTTTGTACTGTTTGAATATATGTAACGGTTATTACTCCGGAGTTTCGCAATTTCTCGACGGACTTCAAACGTCTCTTGACGTGTCTTGATGACTTCGCGTTATCCTTAGAATTGTTCACTTTGACAATTACGGTTTGATTGTCACAATTCAAAAGGATTGCCGGAACAGGTTTTTCAACCACGAGGCAAGTCCATCAAGAGCTCACGCAACCATTCCGATTCAACGGTGGTTGTGTCTAAAGCGATAAGTTCTGCTTCCATAGTTGACCTCGTCAATATGGTTTGCTTGCAAGATCTCCATGACACTGCGCCACCTCCAAAGGTAAATACATACCCACTTGTGGCGTACGGATCAGCTACATCGAGATCCAATTCGAATCACTATATCCTTCAAGCACGGCTGGGTGTCCTGAATAGTGAATCCCATAACTCATTGTACCACATAGGTAGCGCATGACCCTATCAAGTGCATGCCAATGATCGGTACCGGGTTTGACATGAACCTACTCAACTTGCTAACGGCAAAAGAGATGTCGGGTCTAGTCGCGCTCGCTAAGTACATGAGTGAGCCAACGATCCGAGAATATCTCAATTGATCTATGGCAATCCTCCGGTTCTTGCGTAGTGTCACACTCGGGATCATAAGGTGTTGAAGAAGGCTTGCTATCAATATAGCCGAACCGGCTCAAGATCTTCTCAACATAATGGGATTGCGTTAGAGTAATCCCACTCTCGTTCTTAATCAGCTTGATGTTCAGAATCACATCGGCTTCTCCCGGATCTTTCATATCAAAACTCTTTGACAAGAAAGACTTGACCTCGTGTATTACTTTCATGTTTGTACCAAAGATCAGAATATCATCCACATACAAACATAGTATAACACCTTCGCCCCCACCATGGCGATAGTAAACACACTTGTCGGCCTCATTGACAACAAAGCCTACGAAGTTAAAGTTACGTCAAACTTCTCATGCCATTGCTTAGGTGCTTGTTTCAGGCCATATAAAGATTTCAGCAACTTGCACACCTTTCTTTCTTCACCTTTTACTACAAACCCATCGAGGCTGATCCATATAGATTTCCTCTTCCAACTCTCCATTAAGAAAAGCTGTCTTTACGTCCATTTGATGAACGATAAGACCATAGGAGGCAGCCATGGATAGTAGTACTCGAATGGTGGTAAGTCTAGCGACAGGTGAATAGGTGTCGAAGTAATCTTCGCCTTCTCTGTGTGTGTAGCCTTTCGCTACAAGCCGCGCCTTGTACTTCTCAATAGTACCATCAGGTCTTAGCTTCTTCTTGAACACCCATTTGCAGCCCACGAGGCTTGCATCCATGGGGTCGTTCGACAACTCCCAAGTTCCATTAGAAAGAATCGAGTCCATCTCATTATGGACGGCTTCTTTCCGGTCATCCGCATCCGGAGATGCATATGCCTCTGCAATGGACGTGGGAGTATCATCCACAAGGTACACAATGAAATCATCACCAAAGGATTTTTCAATCCTTCGTCTCTTGCTCCGTTTAGGAGCTTCATTGTCATCCTTCTCAGTAACATTCTCATGTGATTGTTCAAAATACTCATTAGATGTACTGGACTCAGGAATTATCTCAGTAGAAATTCTAGCAATGCTATGCATATCTTTCATAGGAAACATATTCTCAAAGAATGTTGCATCACGAGATTCCATAATAGTATCAACATGCATATCAGGTACCTCGGATTGAACTACTAAAAATCTATATCCTACACTCCGCGGAGCATAACCTAGAAAGATACAATCCATTGTCTTTGGTCTGAGTTTGCGCTTCTTAGTAATTGGAATATTGACTTTCGCCAAACATCCCCATGTGCGCAAATACGAAAGTGATGGTTTTCTCCCAGCCCACTCCTCGTAAGGGGTTTTATCTTTATTCTTGTTAGGAACTCTATTCAGGACATGACATGAAGTCAACAAAGCCTCCCCCACCATGCCTTTGATAAACCAGCGAGTGGCTAACATGGAATTCACCAAGTCGGTCGGCGTGCGGTTTTTCCTCTCGGCAACCCCGTTTGATTGGGGTGAATAGGGAGGCGTCCTCTCATGAATAATGCCATGTTCCTCACAGAATTCATCAAAGATTTTAGGAAAATATTCGCCACCACGATCCGACCTAAGACGCTTGATCTTTCTCTCTAGTTGATTTTCAACTTCGGCCTTATAAATTTTAAAGTAGTCTAAAGCTTCATCTTTAGTTCGCAACAAATAAACATAGCAAAATCTAGTCGCATCATCAATCAATGTCATGAAATATCTCTTTCCACCTTTTGTCAACACACCATTCATCTCGCATAGATCGAGAATGTATGAGTTCTAGAGGTGCCAGGTTTCTCTCCTCGGCCGCCTTGTGAGGCTTCAGAGGTTGCTTTGATTGCACACAACTATGGCACTTAGAACCTTTGGCAATGGTGAAATTCGGAATTAAACTTAAACTGGATAGCCGAGACATTAAACCAAAATTAATGTGACATAAACGAGAATGCCAAACACTCGGTATCATCACTAACATTGCCACATATATGGTTCACGGACTTATTACTGAAATCGAAAGCGAAAAGCGGAACAAGCCTCCGCACTCATAGCCTTTACCAATAAATTGTCCAAACTTGGAAACAACTACTTTATTCGACTCTAAAACAACCTTAAACCCATCTCTGCATAGAAGGGAGCCGCTAACGAGATTCTTGTTCATAGTAGGGACATGCTGCACGTTCCTCGGCTGCACGATCTTCCCGAAGTGAACTTCGGATCTACCGTGCCAACACCACGAACGAAGCATGTGACCCATTCCCCATCAAGACGGAAGAATCCCGGGCGACCTGGTAAGAAGTGAACATGGATATGTCGGCACACACATGAACATTAGCACCTGTATCAATCCACCAACATGGAGATTGAAATACCGAAAGAACGAGTAAAGAGATTACCGTACCCATCAGCATTGCTAGCGGTCACCGTGTTGACTTGCCTCGCCTTTTTCTTGCGGTCTGCCCTCTCCGGACGAGTCCTTTGAAAAGTGGCCAGCCTCTCCACGGGTAAAGCAGCTCGGATCTGCTTTGTTTATCATCTTCTTCTTCTTGAAGGTTGTAGTCTTCATAGGCTTATTGAAGGAGGGCTTGTTATTCCCTTTGTTCTTGCTTTGTAGGGTTTCTTCGCACCATGTTGGCGCTAGACCGACCCTCTCCTTTCTCGGTATTATCCTTAGCCCGAGCTTTCTCCTCAACATCAAGAGACGCTATCGGATTTTCAAGCGATATCTCCTGTCTCTTGTGTTTGAGAGTTGTGGCAAAGTTCCTCCATGAAGGGGGCAACTTAGCGATGATGCATCCAGCCACAAACTTGTCAGGTAAGGCACACTTAAGGAGTTCGAGCTCTTTCGCAATGCACTGTATCTCATGAGCTTGTTCGACTACAGAACGGTTGTTAACCATCCTGATGTCATGGAAGTTCTCCATGATGTACAGTTCACTGCCTGCATCGGTTGCACCGAACTTAGCATTCAGTGCCTCCCAGAGCTCTTTACCGTCTGTTATGTGCATGTACACATCACACAGACGATCTGCAAGAATACTCAGAACGCATCCGACGAAGAGAGTATTGTTTTCCTTGAACTTGTTCTGATCTTGGTCAGATATAGTTCCTTCGGGTAAACCATCGGTAACTTCGAACACTTTCGGATGAGTAAGCCGGAGCATGGCCTTATACTGCCACCTCTTAAAGTGCACACCGGTAAACTTATCCGGCCTCGGTGCATCGGAAAAACCAGCCATTGTTAACTCAGGAAATTGCCTACAATTAGGTTTTTGGATTGTTGGATAATTAGGCACAATTTCCATGATTAATTCCAGAATATTAAGCATGACGACAGTAACTACTAACATGTGAAACTCGAACATACTAGATGTAGTGATCAACATGAACAGTAGCATAGTAAACAGTACAACATCCATCGCTAAACAGATCGAGATATGTCGCACGTACCGATCTGGTGGAGGTGGCGGTGGAGGTGTAGCGGATGATGTCGCTGCGAGTAACGTTGTTGATGACAACGTTGTTGACGACGGGGAAGACGGGTCGAAGTAGATGGCGTTGAAGACGACGGTAGGCAGCACCGCCCGACTTGGACGGAAGGCGACCCGTGATGAAGAACTTGAGCAGTCGCGCAGAGCGCTTCCCAAAAACCTAATTCGCCCTCTCCCGTACAGGATCTCAAGGACGAGTGGTTCCGGAGACCTGCTCTCCCGTTCGCCGATGCACGTCGGCTCGCGGGATGGAGTAGGCTACGATGGCGGCGCAAGCAGAGAGAGGTGGAAACCCTAACTCGTGTATTGGATGTTCTTTCTTCTGTTCGTTTTCCTGAGCTGCAAAAAGTAAGGAAAGTCTCGGCTCGAGGCTCAATCCACTCACCACGAGCGCGGCGCGCGTCGTGACGTGACGTGACGTGTCGTGTCGTGTCGAGTCGAGACGAGCGAGCGAGGAGGAGGAGGAGCGCGCGTGTAGCACTCCTATTCTCACTCACTTACTAGTGGTGGAACAACCCACCTTATAAGGTGGTCTAACTTCCTCCCAACTTTCCATGTGGGACTAAACTTCCCACCTCTTACCACTCCCTAGTGAGCTGCCACCAACTTGGGCTCAAACTCACAAGGCTGCCACTATGTGGGCTTTGAGATTTATAGGAAAAACTGAAATCTAATTTGGGCCACTAAAAGTGGGCCCAATATTTCAACAGACTCTCCCCCAAATACCTCCATTGTGCAAATGCCTTTTTAGGTTTATAAAATATAGTATATCAGCTCGTATATCCAATGAACATGTGAGCTCAGGCTCCTGCATTTCAGGGGAAAAAGTTTCAACAAAAAATGGAGACCGGGTGCCGTGTTCCTATGGAAAAGCAGGAACAAGTGTTCCCCATGCACTCCATGAGAGCTTCCAGCTGCAGCCAGTAACCACGTGTTCCGCCAGCTTAATCACGCTTGCTTACCGCGGGCGGCTTCCACGACGTCATCACGTTGGCCGCTTTGCCTCCGGAAAAGCGGTTGCCCACGCAATCCGGCGGGAGCCTAGCGCCACGCTCGCCGCGCCCACGTTTTACCGCCCTGCCCCTCAACCGCCACGCCCGCGCCCTCCACGTCCCAGGGGCATAATCGTCCGCCCGTCCGTCTCCCCCTTCCCGTTCCGTTTATTATAGGAAGGAAAAAAAAACCATTCCCCCCCGCAGCGGCACCACCACCCAAAGCAAAGCGGAGCAGCGGAGGCGCGAAGGCGACGCAAGGGAGCCAGGCACGGCACCGGCACAAACAAACCCTAGGCGTCCTCCGCGGGCGCCCCGGCCACGGCGGAGAGGGCGCAGGCGCGCTGGTCCCGCGGCTCGGTTCCGTCGGGTCTGATCCGGCTCGGCGGCCATGGCGAGCAGGTACCGCGATTCCTCCCCTCTTCCCCCCTGGCTCGCTCGGATGTATCGCGGCTCGATTCGAGCTGGTTTAGGCAGCGCCGTTAAGCTTGGAGCTGAATCGTGTGTTGTGTATGCCCGCGCGTGATGAATTTGGGTCGGATTTAGCTCGCGCTATATCTCCGTAGGGCGGTCGGGAGGTCGCGAATCGCGTCTGCTTGCTCCTTGTTGTTGCTGATTGAGGTAATTAAGCTTGCGCTGGCTTGGCAGAGCATGCAATTTTAGGTTTCAGGATGTCCCTGACCAGCGGTGTAGCTGAATTGAACTCGGAGGGGCCATTGCTAGTATCGTACTCGTATTTGGTTGCGGAAACGCTAGGGCGCGTGTGGTGATAGGCCACAGGTACTCCCAGTATGGTTTTGGTCTAGCGTCGCTATATGTTGATTGGACTTTCTCTTTAATCCACTATGTATTTCGTTGCGGGTTCAGGTGCTGGTACATTGGTACTGCGCCTAGGATCCAACAGCTGGATGGAAGTTATTTCGCGGAAAGGACGGGGCTCGTGAATCATGTAGAAACATGGCACTACTGGATGCAGTTCTACT
The DNA here is from genome assembly GCF_022539505.1 of Lolium rigidum. Classification (NCBI taxonomy): domain Eukaryota; kingdom Viridiplantae; phylum Streptophyta; class Magnoliopsida; order Poales; family Poaceae; genus Lolium; species Lolium rigidum. The sequence goes on from NC_061509.1 coordinate 220,548,004, forward strand.
CCTACATTTTATATTTCTGCAAGTCTCTCTGGATACCGATGTAGCTGGATTGAGCTCAGATAGGTCATTGCTAATCTCGTGTGGTTTGGTACTAGGGCAGGTATGTGTTGATTCGGCTTTCTGTTCAACAGTTCAAATTCTGCTGCGGATTCAGGTGGTGGTACACTGGTACCGCGCCTACAATCCAACAGCTGGATGCGATTTATTTGGGGAAAACAAAGGGGATGGTGAATTTTGTAGAAATAGGACACATGTCGGAGTGAGTATAATCCCGTACTTGTGCGTGGAAATGATGGTGTTGACAAGTCTGAATTCTTTATAAATGAGTAATAGAAAAATTGTAAGGTACATATGTTGTAGTAGACAAAAAAAAAAGTATGGTGTACACAAACAGGAAGTCCTAAATAGTGCATCAGACAGTGGTGCACTATGCTTTTCCGAAGAGAATGATGGTGTTGACAAATGACAATTATTTCTGGTACAATGATGTAGTAGTAGAGAAAAGAATAATCTGGGCTGTATGCAAATAGCAAGTCCTGAATACATTAGAGCATGTCTAACAGACCCCTTATTTTTCTGCCCCTTAAAACGCGAGTAGAGGGCCCTGTATTCACTTTTCGCTGGCCGAAAACTCGTCCGAGCTAGCAGACCCTGTATCCCCACCCCGTGAAACAGAATTCTACGGAATATTCTGTTTTCAGCGGCGGCGCGCGGGTGGCTATGGCGGCGGCGCGGGGAAAACGGTTGGGAATTCTGAAATGTCCGCGCGCCCTAGTGAAATGGGATGAGGGGTTGGCCCTGTATTCAGCCTCCCGCCCCGTACAAGTAAGGGGCGAAGAGCCGCCCCGTAGCCAAAACTGTAAAAAATCGATGCGGGGGTCTATTTTACGGGGTCTACTAGACGGCCGGGTAGCGCCCAACCCCTTATTTCGGCGGTTATTATACGGGTTTGGCCCTTTTAAGGGGTCTGTTAGACATGCTCTTAGACCGTGGGATACTATGCTTGTCTGAACAATGAGAAATTGATTCCAGATATATATACTCTTATGTAGCGTAGGCGTCTCTATTGAGGAGGGCCAAGTCTGTTGCTGTAGCATATCAGTACAGCGTGGTCCTACTGTATCAATGCCAGATAAGAAACATTGGCAGGTCATGTAGCCAATTCAAGTGGTTGTAAAGCATTTTCCCCAGCTTCGTTTTTTATTTGTTGCTTCTTTCTGCTTGATGAGAATCTTTTAATATATTTGGAATCACTTATAGGTCTTTTTGCTGTTTTGTGTATCCATCAGGTCCATTTGCAAGTTCTTCGTGAATGGTGCTTGCTTTAAAGGAGACTATTGCCAATTCTCCCATGACTGGAATGATCAACCAAATGATGTAACGTACTAACTTACACATTTAGTAATCTCTGGACCATTTTGCCTTCACAGACTGACTTACCGTAGAACAGTGCAGTGTTGATTAACGTGATGCTTATTCATGCAGGTTTGCACATTTTACCAGAACGGTGTGTGCTCCTATGGTAGCCGTTGCAGATATGAACATGTTGATGTTTCTTTCGAATACACCGCACCATCAACTACTGCAGCGCTTGAACCATCCAACTCTTCTGAGATTTTCAGTTCTTCTGGATGTCCTCTTTGCGAGGGACACCCAGACGTGTGCATTGAGGCACTGCAGATGCGTCAGTCTGGATTGGCATATGTTTATCAACCTGATTCTGGATATACATATGTGCAACATCGACTTGCTTCTAGATTTGATCATGAAGATAGCATTCCAGAGGATGAGAACATGTTGTCATCAACACCAACTGAATCGAACCAAACGCCCCATCCACTTGCTCATCTGCCTATATGCTCTTCCGCTGCTGCTGGAACCTGTCCCTATGGGGAAGAGTGCCCTCAGATGCATGGGGATCTATGCACAACCTGTAGAAAACAGTGTTTGCATCCTCATCGTCCCAGTGAAAGGGGGACTCATATCAAGCTCTGCAAGAGAAGCAACAACCGTCTTGAGACCTTGAAAAAGAGTGAAGAGATGGAATGTAGTGTGTGTTTAGACCGTGTGCTTTCAAAGCCCACAGCTGCAGAAAAGAGGTTTGGACTTCTACCGGAATGTGATCACGCGTTCTGTATCACATGCATTAGAAAGTGGCGCAGCAGCTCTGTTACATCTGCCACGGATATGGACTCTACAGTCAAGGCTTGTCCAATATGCCGCAAGGTCTCATACTATGTCATTCCTAGTTCTACATGGTACTCCTCAAAGGAGGAAAAACAGGATATAATTGATGGTTACAAGGCCAAGCTCAAGTAAGATACCTGTTTCTTCATTTAGTCTTACCGCAGGCACATCCTCATATGATCAGTAATGTATTTTTTTTTTTTTGACAAAAAGGGAGCACATATTTTTTAGGTGGAAGTATGGAAATTCTTAGCTTAGTAACAGCAACAACATATCTAATGGTTGCATGTATCCCATTACATGATTAGTTAATAGTAACCTAGATGAGATTTCCATTGTATGTTCTGTCGGGGCAGAGATCAATTCATTATTTTTCTAATCCACATATATTTTATTGCAGATCTATTGATTGTAGGTACTTCGACTTTGGACGGGACACGTGCCCTTTTGGTGGTCGATGTTTTTACAAGGTATACATATGCCTATTTTGGTTCACATGTAAATTTGTCATCTCATAAGCATGTTATGTAATGTGTGAATTCTCAAATGAAACTTGATCAGTGAACTGTCCTTTCGCTTCTTGATTATTACCTTGTCATACTTAATGCGCAGTGTCATTTTCGAAGATACATCGTTAATGTATTATAGGCAGCAACGTCATAGCTGATGATGAATTGTGCAAATAATTCGTCACAGCTTGAACTAGCATCTCTAATATCAAACTTTCTGCATTCAGTGCTACTGCCAGCTTAGTCAATGTAGAACGTTGAGAAGGAAGGCTGAGTGATATTTTTATTCAAAGGCATCTGTGAAATAGTGACTGCCAGATTTGGAATATAAAAGTTGTAGTTTGGCTCATGCAATGAACTTTGCAGGATAAACTCTTCAGTGGTTCCCTTGCCAATAGTCAGTTTTCCTATGCTCTTTTGCTCCTTTGTTTTGACTCCTGCAGTGATGTATGTTCTTCAGCATGCCTATACTGATGGACGTTTGGAAGAGCCGGCACCTGTGGCAGTGATTCATTTTCATGCCGACGATGGAAGTGGAGAGCACGCACGAAATATCGGGTTGGTATTCTCAATTGGTCTTGTCATGCAAATTTATAACGTCTTGCTTTCTGATAGAAATCCTGGTTACGTTCCAGGTTGGCATACTTGCTCAGCCGGTTACATCTGTAGGGAAGACATCAAACCATCAAATTAAGGTTTCTTTTGGTTGAATGCAGTTCTTTTAAAACCATTCTTCTGTAAATAAATCGAGGTTGCTTTTCTCTGACTGTTCATTATGATTTTTTTTTCTACTGAACATTTAGAACATCCAGATGGAAGCAGCTCGAAAAGAGGTACTTAGGGAACCGTAACTCTCCAGTTGGTGGTTATTGCCAATGAATAATGCACAGGTAATCCCTTGGCGCAAAAACAGTGGGTTCTTGACGTTTGGTCACGTCTTCTCTTGCGGACAACTTCCGTCGTGCTGACTGTTTACTAAATAGTTTGTCTCTCCCTGCTTCTTGCAGAAACTTAATTTGCTACCAGATACCTTCAACAAGCTTCATGAGCACTGTAAACCCGAGGACAGCAGAAAAGATGGCGGTGCCTAAGGTCAGCCTGAGGTCTTCGCTAATGCTATGAGCAAAATCTTCACGTTCCCTTTGGGCTTACATGTACTCATGTAGAACAGCAGAAGCATAACATCGTTACTACCTTGCACGTGTATGCAAGGCACTGTATATACTCGTAGTGGTGGTAGTTCCTACCATATCTCGGCTGCGTCGATCCATTGAGTAAATAATTTGTTCGTGCTAAACAGGTAATACAGATCAATGTAGATCCTTGATAGTTCTGCAAGGCGTCACTTTGTGCTTTGGCCGACGCGTTGGAATCTAGAAAGAATGTCTCAGTTGTAACGTCTCGGTTGGGGTACAAGAAATGGGAAACAGAAACTGAAATCCGCTAAGTGCAGGTCACACCTAGCCGATATTAAACATGAGCGGGCGGCACATCAATTCATTTCCCTGTTCCTAATTCAGCCATGTGTTCGAGATTTCACATGAACTTCGTGGGGACCGGACTTCCGACTGATCTCTCGGTTCATTTTTCTGTTTCTGCATCGCGAGTGTGCATTTTAGCCTTAGGTGCATCAACAGCGAATTATTGTCTACGGGCAAGAGAAAAACAGCGAATTAGTGTCAACTGTTAAGTTGTACGTACGACCATGGAAATCCAACAGGAAAAACTAGGCCTTGTTTGGAACTAAGTGAAGGAGGGATCGGAATTCCAGAGCTGAAGATGACTACCGTTGGCGCATCTAACGGAGCAGTTAAGTTAGGTCAGAAATTATTCGTAGCTCCAAACAGAGTCCTAGACAGGGGTGACAGGTTGCTATCTTCAGATTGCTTGCTGTCAAATGCAAACAATGAACGCAATACGCACAATAGAGATTTAGGCGAAGAGTGAGATGAGAGCCAGCCACCATCCTCCTAAGAGCATCCCCACTCGTTGGCGCTCCCCACGCCCAAATCCGGCGAAATTTTCGTCCGGATTGGAGGAAGATTTGGCGTGGGGAGTAGTAGTTTCCCAGCCGCGTGCCCAGGCGAAGTCGACGATGCGAATTTTAAAAACGGAAACTTGACAAACTACGGCTAAATTCGGGTGAATATAGACTAAATTTAATGATATTTAGACTAAAACGGGAGGAGTTCATACATAGAGGCCGAATTCGACTATATTTCGAATTCGGCGAGGGGAATGCAAACGCTAATTTTAAAACACGGCGCTCTACATGCCGAAATGGCGGTAGAACACCGTGTAGTCGCCGTCGCCGTCGTCGTCGGAGCCGTCGTCGTTGGCCTTCGGCCGCGCGGCCTCGGCTGCCGCTGCCCGGCCGGCGTCTCCCCACCCCGGGGATGGCTTGTACCCGGTCGTCGTCGGAGGACTCGAGGTCGACGACGGGGACAGCCGACGCCGGATGGAGGTGTCGCAGGACGGCGGTACCGCGCGAAGTCGTCGTTGGCGGTTGGAGTGGCGCGGGCGGCGAGTTGGCGTGCGGCGGCCGGGTCCGGCGGCCGCCGCCGCTCGCTCCTCCTCCCGGCGCTCCCGGGCCGCGCCCGGCCCGGTCCGGTGCGGCGTCGTCCGCGCGCTTCTCCTCCTCCATGTCGTGCAGCCGACCCGGCGATCGCCTCCGCCATCGCGGCGTCCTCCGCGCGCTTCGCCTCCTCCTCGGCGAGCCGGCTTGCGGCGGCGGCCTCTTTCTTCGTCTTCTTCTTCCGGCCGTTCGCGGCGCGGAAGGTTGTTCTCGGATGACGAGGGCGCCGCTGCCGCGCCTCTGGTCGCCGGCGGAGACGCCGGCTCCTTCTTGACGCGCACCGGCGTCGAAGGCGACGTCGCCTCCTCCCTCTTCACCGGCGCCAAGGATGACCTCGGTGCCGATCCGGAAGACGACGAGCTGGCAACCATGCGCCGTGGCTGCCAGACGTTTCCCCGACGGCGGCTCGCCGATGCCCTCGATGCCGATGGAGGGGGCATCGTGAGCACCGGGAAGTTGCCGCCCTCGATGTGCTCGAGGACGGCCTCGAGTGTCCGGCCCGGCGCGCTCCACCACCGTCGGCGGCCCACGGCGTTGTTGCGCGCAGGTGGAGGCGGCGGGCCGTCGTAGGCCGCCGGCTCCCGCTCCCACCGCCGGAGGAAGTAGGAGTTCCACCGCGTGTAGTTGTCGGGGTGGTGGCGCGGGTCGGCGCGCTCCTCGTCGGTCATCGTCATCCTCGCCTCCTCGATGGCGACGTCCGAGGCATGGCCCCGCGGCGGCGGCGGGATCGGAACGCCGCCGGCACTTAGCCGCCGGCCGCCTCCGGGAGGCCTCGTGTCCGGCGGGCGGGGGTACCCCGCCCGGTGGAGGAGGTGCCCCTCCCACGTGTGCAGCGACCGGCGGGGGAAGCCGTTGTTGGCTGCGCCGTCGTCGCCGTAGAACGCCATCTTGGGAGTAGAGGGAGAGTGGAGGGAGAGTGGAGGGAGAGTGGAGCACGGGGTACGCCTCGCGGTGATCGGACCGGCGTATATAGGCGTGGCGGGCGCGGGGATTAAATGCCGCGTGGATTGCGACGCGTCCGCGGCGAGCCGACCGGCGGCAGCCTTTAGTGCGCGCGGAAGACGATGCGTGCGCGGAAGACGACGACATTAACTCGCCGCGTGGCCGGCGAATGCGGACCGGCGGCAGGCTTTTACGGCGCGCGGAAGACGATGCGATGAGGACGACGATCGGCTTCTCTCGCCGACAAGTTGGGGCCACCGGACGCGCGGGAAGTTTCCTCGCCGTTTCGCGCGCTTTCGTTTCGTCCGGAGTCCCCGAGCGCTCCCGGGGGCCGGGGATGTCGTGGGATCGCCGGATGGATTTAGGCCCAAATCCGGACGAAAACGAGGAACCGGGGGCGCGACTGGGCCGAATTTCGCCGTCCGGATGGAAAAAACGCTCGCCGGGGGCCTGTTCGGGGGGACGAGTGGAGATGCTCTTAACTCATAGAACCGACTAGACAGGACAAGACACGATTACACACGGCAACAATGTACTGTATATGATAGAATAGAATAAGCAATTATTGACGCTACAAACGCTCTGACGAGCACGACCCAAATGCAGACAATGTTCTAAAACAGCACGGTGGTGCCTATTCGATGTGATGAGACCCACATCGATCTTGATGATATCCGGTCATCCTCTCATCTTTCCTAATGAAATACTTGGGGCTACCTCTCTCGACCTCTTGAAGACAAGATGGCCCGGCAAGCTATTTACTTGAGATGGAAAAAACATCAACGTGGCCGGGTGCGGGGTACTTGTTAAATCTACCCTCCTCTCAAGCAATTTTCCACCTGACACACTGAACATTCCACCGGGCAGCCTTGCCTCCATGAAGAAGATTGAGGGGGCCTTCCTTTGCAACGACACTAAGAAAGTTTTCCGTGGTAAATGCAAACTTAATTGGGAAGCGGCTTGTAAACCAAAGAAACTTGGTGGGTTGGGAATTTCGCACCTTGAGAAGTTTGCGAGTGCGTCCTGATTGCGTTGGCCTTGCTTCGAGTGGCGCGGCCCAATCAAGCATTGGGTGGGGATGAAAACTCCTTATGGCTATGTGGATATGAATCTCTTCTTTGCCTCCACCACCATCACCGTTAGCAATGGGAAGATCATCCCTTTTTGAGATTCTCCTTGGTTTACCCCCGCTCATATATGAAGCATCCACGAGAAAAATGAGAATTCAACCAAGCCTTGCTCAATGATGCTTGGATTTCAAAAATCAAGATGGATATGAGCTTGACCGTTCAACACATCCTTGAATACATAAATCTTTGGGCCAAATTAAATGATTTTCACAAAAATGAGGAAGTCGATGACTACATCTCTTGGAACCTCACGCCCAATAGGAAGTACTCGAAGACCTTGGCTTATAATGCACAATTTCTTGAAGCAACTAGCGTGGCTATGAACAAGTTGGTTTGAAAAGCTTGGCATGGTTGGCTCTTTGTAATAAAATTTGGATAGCGGATCACTTTAAGAGGAGAGGATAGAACCGTTGTAGGCTTTGTCGCAAGCAAAACCAAGGAACGACAGCTTACCTCTTCTTCCATTGTCGCTACTTCACAAGGCTTTGAGATATGGTGAATACAGCTTACCTCGTTTTCTATTATCGCTACTTCACAAGGCTATGGTGAAAATTTGGATTGATATCTTATTCATAAAAGCCAATGGGTAGATGGTGGGCCTCTCTCTGAAGTCTTGGTGGATAATGATAATTTGTGCGGCCAATCCAAACCGTAAGACCATGAAGTTCCTCACAATGCTTGTGACTTAGGCTATTTGAAAAGAGCGAAATGCAAAAGACTTGGGCAACAAAGACCATCTTACTCGCTGCAATTAACAATATTTTCTAAAACAGCACGGCAACAATGCATTTTCTCTTTGAGTTTTAGAATGACTGCAGAATAATCTCCTTGAAACTTTTTTCGTTCTCTTTATTGTTTTGTTTTTGGTCAAGTAAGACTATTCTCCTTAATTAATGAATGGAGAGAAATCTTTTACCTTCCACGTTTTAAAAAAAAATGCAGACAATGAACAAACGCGAATGGTGTTTGAGCCGTAGATCTCAACTGCAAACAATGATCATAAGTTCATACTCCTCCCCAGAATGGAGTACTAACAAACAAGCGCACCGGAAGTTGGGGGAAGAATGAGATGAGAACCACCATCCTCTTTATTCATACAGAGATACAGATAATCAACGCACGCAACAATGTTTGGTACACGAAAGAATAGTAAGCAATATAACGCCACAGACGCCCGCTGAGACAAACAACGACTCATCCCCGACTACTCCCTAAACCCGAGATGTAAACCGGCCGGCCGGGTCCGTCGCCGGCGAGCAGCAACGAACCATCACCGCCACCTCCGTACCACCTACTGCATGATCCCACCGGCGACGAGGAACGACAGCACGGCGGAGCACGCGACGGCCAGGGCCGAGGCGGCAGCGCCAGCGGCCGCGCCCGTGGCCGGGGCGGGCGCCGGCGGCATGCCCGCGTCCATCTCCTGAGCGGACGCCGCCGCGAAGAGGAGAGCGGAGACGGCCACCACGACCACGGCTGCGCGGCGAGATGCCATTACAGAGAGATGCGGAGGCTGGCTGCGCGGGGAAGATGCTCCGGGAGTAGGCTGGCAGGGATGGGGGGCTGGCTATCAATGGAGGTGGTGAAGCGGGACGGCATGGGCGGGGGTATATATCGAGGCTCGGCGCGGCATGGAGCGTGGGGACGCGTGGGCGCTGCGGCGCGACACGTCGGGAGCGCGGGTGGCGGGAGGTGGCGCGAGGCGAGGCGGTCTCGGCGCGCGCACTGGGGGTGGTGACGCCCACGGCCCAACCGGCCTGACGCCGACGCGGGCGCGCGCGGCCGGCCAACCGCAGCGCGTTTCCAGCACGGCTCGTGGAACAGCTAAGCTAAAACCGACGCCATACCGGTCAGGTCGGCATGTGTGATCTCAAGTAGCGTAGGTGTGTACGCAAGTGCTGTCGCGGGGTAGGGCTGGTGGCCGTAGTACATTGAACCGACCCATCGATGGCGGTTGAACAAGTATTTGCTTGAAGAAATGATTGCCATGACTAGTACATACTCAGTTCACTAGTATTATATAAGATAATTTTTATAATATGCCGAAGATATTGTGGAGTATGCAAGGATCAAAATGAGTGATCCACACAAGAAAAAATAACGTGTCTAGATATACAAAACACTTTATAGTAAACGAGGGAGTAGTATGGTAGGGGAGTGGTGTTTTGGAACATGGGAGCATATGCTCCCTTTATTTTAAAATGCATCCTACACATATTTTAATTTTAGTAAGGTTGAAACAAAAAAAATCGTACGTACATCCTCACGTGCTACGCTCTCGCAAAGTTTTCAGGAAAAATCAACTTGCCATGTGACGTTTGTAAAAAGGGAAAAATTGCTACAGGACACCGTTAAGACAAAACTCAGTACTGACAATAACGGTGTTCACAAGATAAATTTTCTCCTTTTTACATATGCCACAAAAAAATATTGTTTTTTTTCATGAAACTTGGCGAGCTAAAATATATTATGGAGATGTATATGTACAAAAGTTTGAAAAAAAATTGACACTTCCAAATCTTTTTTTTGGTAGAGGAGCATATGTACCCGAGAGCCGAATTAAATTTTGTATGTTAAGATTCTTTTTCAAGTATATATCCTACGAGAGTGAGGTGTCGACACTCCAAGGTGACGCCTCCATGGAGGGAAACGACGCCAACAAGCGCCGCCATCACCGGCTCGACCGAAGACAGAGCGGGATTTTCAGTCGATGTGTCGTGCACCCGTAGTCCCTTCCCACCAGCCCTTGGATCAATACATCGCCCTCGTTGGATTGCACTGCCGCCACCACAACACCTCGATCACCCTTGCAGAATCACAGTTCACCGGCACGACCCGCGTGGGCTCGGGAAGGAGCCCCCTCTCATGACGGCCATCCAGCACGACTACCGCATCTACGCAGCACGCCGAAGCTGGAGCTCCACGAGCCGTTATTGTGCCCTGAAGCCACAGCTCGTACATGCTCAGGTCAGGCCCTCCTGCCATGCGCAACCACATGCAAGGGAAGCTCGCCATACATCGCATCCTCGACCTTGGGCCCTTCGCAGTGCCGCCACATGTCTTCCTTGTGCCGGCACATGCCTTGATGACCATCGCCGTCAGCTAGGCCGATGGTCCTCAAGACGAGGTGCCGCCGGGGAGAGAGGCTTCGTCGCCATTGTCGGCGACTTGAGCTTCGCCTAACACGTCCTCCAACGGATGCATGGTGATGGGGATACGGCCGTACCCTGGCGTCGGCTAGGGTTGGAGCCTCACCCTCCGGTGCCGCCGGCCCGAGTGGGACCGACAAGGGAGGGGTTCAGTTTCTTTGCTTATTCCCAAGAAAAAAAGATATGCTAGGATTTTTCTGCAGCACCTACTTGAAACGTGTACGATCGAAATGGCACTGTCAAGAAACAACAAGTATACGACCAAAATGGTGCTGGTGCACATGTGGTGAAAAGATGTCGTACCGGCCCGGCTAGGAAATCCCACTTGACCACATGTGTGCTGTATACTTGTATTGACGAACGTTCAGAAGTCTACGTTGAGTAACTTCGCTCAGTGCCGTAAACCCTATGCATACTGCGTGGACGACGACTGAGGTAGTGAGGTACTACTACTAGGCCGCACCGAACGTTCCGAGGGATCGGCGTATCGCCATTTGCGCACGCGAGGTTGGTACGTACACCTGTCCCGGGTGGAATATTGGCCCGTATTTCGGACGGAGACCGTGGAAGTCTGACTGACCGATCCAGTGTATGATTCCTGGCACCTGCAATTGAAGGTGCAGGCTGCAGTCAAGTCGCGGAACCTTCCGGCCGTCTGCAATCGCCCTGGAAGAATCTTCTAGGTGCACCTAAAGTCCGACCAGCAGCACAAGGGGGACGTACGAGGCAAAACGTCTAGTCTTGTTCTACAGGTTAGTCTCAACGGCAGCTCCTCCGCCCGCCGCTCGTTGTAATTCGCTTGCAATAGAATGTTGATTGATTCGTCCAATATAATGTGCGATTTTGTACGATCTGCTCCAGGTTATAGATGTGCATACTGACAATGTATCGGGCTATCAAATGTACTCCGTATTTCGTACAGTATGTTCTGCTCCGTTACAACGCGCTGTTGGATGAACATGGGAGCCGCACGAAAAATCCGAACCCGTATGAACGGGGCTGGTCGGCGTTCGGCGCCACCATTCGTCGGATCCGTGGGACTGATTGCGCGGACGCGATGCAGCGGAAAGGGAGGGCTCAGCTGCAGGCAGAGAAGCCGTCCGTTTCGGCGGTTCGTCGACGCGCCAGCTATATCAAACCCCAAGCCAGCGGTTCGTCCGTTCTCCGTTCGTCAGCGTTGGGTGTGTCATGGAGACACCACCGTTGTTATTTTTCCTGGGTTAAACTCTTTTTTTAGAGGGGTTAAGAGTTCTCATTGTCATCCAAGATAAGATTGTCTTACCATGACCAGAATCTGGAACAAGGTTTTCTAGCAAATACTACCACTACTAAGCTAGTTAACGCAGCAGTTTTTAGGCATTCTACCAACCGCTTACAACCAGGCTCTAATTCTACAGCCAAAAGCACCTCACTTTCTTTCTCTGAAGAATAGGATCAACATAAGACAGAAAATGCTATCTGACAACACCCCCGGTTCAAACTGCAACTCCTTGAGGCACCAACTATCGATCCGCCTCTTCATCAAGCGTTGAAGGTACAATCTCTCTCGTCTTTCTTTCCATTTCATCTAACCCGACCATTTTTTTTTTCCGAACGATCCACCAGGGGAATCGAATTTTCATTATCAAGGATAACAAAAACACATCGGTATTTCTCAAAAAGAAAAAGGCAGAGGGGAGAGGGACGCCTCCTAATGCTAATGTTATAGAGTAGGAGTTATATTACAGACCAGTATTTTCATCTATCCCGACCACTGCACCATGCTTCGTGCTCTTCTTCCGGGACACCTCAACCCTGAGCCTCTTAGACAGAACCACTTGTATAATTATGTCGTTGCCAGCCTCCAGCATGTACTTCACAGCCGTAGCAGCAACCTGCTGAACTGACAATCGCTTTGACTTGGCGATGTCTCCCAGGTAAATTTGTCCGTCCAATGTGACGGTTGATACCCAAAGGGTCTGCTGGCTCTGTACAGCCACTTTGGAGGACTCGTACACTGCGTCACTGTACGCTGGATCACTCAGCCTCTTCTTCTGGACATATTCCTTCAGCAAATTTATCTTGCAGACTGCACTCTTGTTAGTCAACTCGAGCAAAGTATCAATGGTCTCGTCACCAACCAATGCCTTGTAGGCAACAGTAGCGGCATCCTCTTCCGCGTCTTTGCGGCGGACGTGACGCTTCGCTGACACGAACTTCTTACCCATAACTTGGACAGTACACTCAAATGTCATATTGTGTTGTTCCCCTTGGGTGCAGAGCATGTATGCGGGAAAAGTCCCATATGCCCGAAGCGTATACCCTTGCAACCTGTTTTTCTTTGTAACTGGAGATTTGAGGAGACTATCATTGCACAGATAGCTGTAAGGGATTTTTGACCTGATGAAAGATTCTAAATACTTTAACAGACTCCTCACCAAATGTTCTGATCCCATCCTATGAGCAAGATGCTTGTACTCTGGTGTGTTAGCAAAATAGTCACACTCTCTACGCCTAGCAGCAGTCATGTCCACACTATTGTTGATATCTTGCTGGGATCGATTGACAACACCAATCCATGGAAATTGGAGCCGGTAAGATCTTCCTTCCAGTATATCAACAGCGTTAGTACCCTTGTCCATTAGATCTATTTTTGTGAGCACACCGAAGGTTCTTTCACCTTTAGGATCAACTTCTCGTGAAATCTTTATTGCATCAGAAGTTGCAAGATCCTGATTGGCTGGAGAAACAGCAAGAATGATACAGTCGGGCTTTTCGATGAATGCTCGAACCATGTTTTCAATTTCCTGAACAATATTGTCCGACTGACCATCAACAGCAATTTTAGTAAGCCCAGGAAGATCAATAAGAGTCAAATTCATAACATTTGGAGAAAATATGCTCAAATGAATGGGGACAGATGATATTCCCTTTGAACGACCGGCTATTGTGTCAGTTTCATCAGCTATCTTCTTCCTCACTTCGGAAAAATTTGTGTATCTTTTCGCAGGTTGATGCAAAAACACAGTATACTCTTCGGTATCATCAATTCTATGTAGCTGCAGAACCAGGGGGCGGCGTGTGACAATGCCTGGACCCTTGGGTAGGAAATCCTTTCCAACTAGACTTTCCAGCACTGAAGATTTACCCGAGCTCTGGCTTCCGACGACGGCGACGGACGGCAGCACGTCCCAGTCGGTGGGGAGGGCGCTCTCCTCGCCGTGGTCGGCGAGGGCGGTGCAGGCCCGCTGCAGGTTCTTCACGAGTGAGATCAGGTTCTCCATGGCCGCCGGCGCGAGATCTGGTCTGATCCGATCGCGCGGCGACAGGCGGTTTTTCCTAGGTTAAACTCGATCGTTTATGGTTTCGCAAAAAAAGAAAGAAAAACTTGATCAGTTATCTGACGCTCCCGTGTGGGTTAGGATCGGTAATCTCTTGCGGATCAATCTATTCCGGACACCATTACACCAAAGAGAGAAGTCCAATTTACCCCCCTAAACTCGTCTCAAAGGATTACAACCCTCAACTTTAATTTGGTTCAATCTTCAACCCTGAATTCTATAATCCGTTCGGAATTGGACCTTCTACCCTTTTTTGACATGTTTTGAACCGGTTTTTCTCGCCAGTTAGCGGGTTTTCTTTATATATACTGTACCAACTCATCAACATACAACATACACGGTACACGAGAAACCAGCTTAATACAGTGCAAAGGGTGATTCTAAACTATTTTTAGAATTTAGGGTTGAAAGTTGAACCAAAGTAAAGTTGAGGGTTGTAAGCTGAACTTTGAGACAAGTTTAGGGGGGTATGTTTAGGTTGAGTCGTGAACATAGAAATGGTCCTTCGGACTTTTATCTGTTTCCGGCTATTGTGAGTTTGTGACTTATTTTTTCCTCTTTTCAACTCAAATGACTTATATGTATAGAAAACAATAATGTTGTAACTAAATTAGTTTAAGTAGTGTACATCGGAATAAACAATATAAGTAATGGGAGATGCAGTGTAGCAAATTAAATTAAATAGTTCACAATTAATAAAAAAAGAGATGTGATGACTACTCGTCATGGCTCACTGATGCTTAATTGAATCTGCTTGAAGATGATCGTGAATGTGACCATCACGGGGCTCAGTCTACATATGGAGCAACTCCTCAAACGTAGATGCCCGAGACTTAGTGTGCAAATTGTCGAACAGTTCATGGTCATCGATGCCCATGAGGGTACGAGATGACATGCAACATTCAAGACTTATCTCGGTGCTAGGACGCCGACATGAATGGTAGCCTCCGGCGAGCAGCTTCCTGAACAAACGATGCCAACAGTGACGAGAGGCACGGCAGGCGAACCCTAACACACCGTGGCGGAATGACTATCACCGTGGGAAAGAGCAAAGCTCCATGTAACGAGATAACTTTGATGTGGTCGCGGGCCTGCGCGGACAGTGGATTTTAAAACATGCTACACATACTGTCACGGGAGATTGCAGGGACACCGGCCTTGCCACCTTGGAAGGCAAGGTGGCGTCCGCGAGAGGCGCCGTTACCGTTTGCAGCGGGGTACGTCTCGGTGACACTGTTTACCAACAGCCGCTTGGGGATGACCTGGTGTCAGTGTCGGGGACTAATCTTTCCATCAAACTTAAATGGTCTCCCTTATTATTACAAAAGACGAATAGACGACGATAACTGCAGAAATTCATGCAAGCCATGCTATTGCCTACTTCAACGAGCAAGCTAAGCTGGGTCGTGTAGCTCCTTTGCTCTATAGTGCTATATTTTTTTTGCTTCTTTTTTGTTCCTGCTTCCATTGCATCAATAAAACATGCAAATCAGATCTAGGTCTGATCTGTTCCATTATATGAGCATAGGCCCATTTAGTCTATCAAATTCTGAAAATCTCAGTCTATGTAGCTTCGCATCTTGGCAACAAGTTAGACTAAATTTAGTTCGTATTGCAAGTGCAATAAGAGTTGGACTTGTTTATCATGGCAACTCTTCTACCAGTGGTGAACCTTGAAAGGAAAAACTAGATAGAAAAAGTACCGAGAGAAGAAAAGTAGTTCACGCACATTCCTCGTTCCACGCCTACGCGCGTGAACCGAGTTAGATCTCATTTTGGTACAAGATTGAATTTTTTGCTTAGTGCACAAAACTATGTGCTTTGTGTCAGCAAGCAAGTGTTATTTTTATTATACCAAGTGTGCTTCCTAGACTATATAAATAAGAGAATGGAACAAACATATCTAAAACACGCTGAAGTAGCTCTCTTTCTCTCTCCCTGTTGACAACTACTTTTGTGATGTGTTGCTTCCAAACTTTCTCATCCTAGCGACTATGGGCACGAACGATCGGGAGACCAAGTATCCACAATCACGTCCCTTTAGTTCCTGCATTGGAAGGGGCAAATAAAGTTTTTTGAGGGAGCGTCTGATGCGACTGCACGCTTCCGTAGATTACATTTGCGCCGATTGTTTCACCATTCCCTCTACACCGGCACACGACTATGTCCTCTTCATGATCACCAACATGAGTGACAACAACAATGGAGTTGTTGTGGTCAATGCCTTACCGATGAACATGTATGTGCCGGAATTATCTCTTCGTATGCACTAGTGTTTTGTTAATATGCATATTTACGAGATGTGTTTTGTTTGTCATATGTGTATATTTACTAGTGCATCTATGATGTTATTTTTTCTAATTAAACTTATCCGAAAATTGATTAATGTTGCAAAAGCATATATCGTAAGAGAGCAGACTATTCTCTTTTTATCGTGATAAATGGAGTTGTGATGCACATCACTCCTTCCCGCCATCGTTTACCCGCGTATCCATGGTATTTTCATTCACCACATCTAACCAACCGAGACAATCATTTTCTACTTTTATTCTATATAGAGTTAAAATTTGATCTTACACTACTACATAGAACCATAGATCAGTATACCATCTTGTACACGGAATATAAGAGCAAGACAACGTGAGTAAACATAATCAAATCTAAATATGTGTAAATCATTTTAGATAGAAGTAGGAGATAAATAATGTGTGATCGACTATAGACTTGCCCTTTTTGGCCTATAATTAATCAAACTCGACATATACACTTACTATTACATCAAACCAATGCATTCCTTGTTACGAAAATGAGATGAAACCATAATCATATCAAAATTTTACCACTGAATCATTTTAAGAAAGTATTAGATCAGAAAACCTATAGGCGCCAAGTTTGAATCTAAGCACAGTTGCTAACACTAACTTGAATGTAAATACCATAGGTAATAGCATATGATATTTTCACTTGAGATATTTTTTGGGGGTAGCAAAGATCACATTAAGAAATATAGATTAAACAAACAAAGTTCAGATTAATCTTGATGATGGCACTCATCATATCATTACCTATTTTTTATCTGGAGATGATCTATCGTACCAACAAAGACAACAATATGGTAAAACAAACAAAGATTCTAGCATGAATCGTAGACATGCTAGTACTCATCATCATAGTGCCACATACTGTTGTTTCTGAAGGTGGAACTAACATGACTAGCTAACATAATGCTTCTTCGACCTGATGATATGTGGGCTAGGGTCAAGTAAAATGTGATCACCGAGTTATCGACCTACTTCCCGGTGTCGTTTACCGCAACTCCATGGCATTTCAATTCACCACATCTGACCGACCTTTTTCACCACATGTGATCAATCTTTTGGATACAAATCTTTTTTTCTTTGTGTAGTGAAAAATCGATCTTACACAAACTACATAGAACCCTTGGCCAGGGTACCATATTGTACACAAAATATGAGAACAAGACAACTAGACTAAACATAATCAAATTTAAATATGTGTAAATCATCTGAGATAGAAGTAGGAGATAAATAATGTGTGATACACGATAGACTTGTCCTTTTTGTCTAGACTTATTCAAACTCGACGTAAACACTTACCATTACATTAAACCAATGCATTCCTTGTATATCAGATATAACATTATGAAAATGATATTGACCATAATTAGATCCAAATTTTACCGTTCAATCATGTTAAGAAAGTAATAGATCAAAAAACATATAGGCAACAAGTTTGAATCTAAGCATACTTGCTAAAACGAAATTTAATGTAAATACATTAGATAACCTAACCACATATGATATTTTCACTTCGATATATTTTTTGGGGTGCCAAAGATCACAATAACAAAAAATGATTAAACAAATAAAATTCACATGAATCTTAATGATGGCACTCACCATATTGTTACATAATTTTTCTCTTGACATGATCTATTGTACCAAAGAAGACAACATGACACTTAAACAAAAAGATTCTAGCATTAACCTTAGACATGATAGTACTCATCATCATAGTGTCACATAATGTTTTTCGACTAGATAAGAAAATGCTCCCTCAACCTGATGATATGCGAGCCAGGGCCAGGTCAAATGTGCTCACCAAGTTATTAACCTCCTTCTGCGAGTCGTTTATCTGCGGCTCCGTGGAATTTCAATACACCAAATCTGACCGATCGAGAAAAATCCTATCTTTTTTCCTTGTGGAGTGAAAAATCGATCTTACACTAAGTACATAGAACCCTTTCCCAGGATACCATCTTGTACACAAAATATAAGAACAAGACAACCAGAGTAAACATAGTGAAATTCAAATATGTGTAGCCCATTTTCACTACGGCCTATGAAATTTCCATTAACCACATCTAACCAAACAAGATAATCATTTTTATTTTTTTCTTTGTGTAGTAAAAGGTCGATATTACACTAATTAAATAGAACTGTATGCTAGGATACCATTGTGTATACAAAATACAACAACAGTACACACAATCAAATAAAAATATGTGTAACTCATTTTACGATAGAGATAGGAGATAAATAATGTGTGATACACTGCAGACTTACCCTTTTTGGTCTAGAATTATTCACACTTGGCATATACACGTACCATTACATCAAACCAGTGCTTTCCTTGGATACCAGATATCACATTATGAAAATGAGATTAACCAGAATTGAATCCAAACTATATCGTTGAATCATTTTAAGAAAGTAATAGATCAGAAAACCTATAGGCACAAATTTTTAATCTGACCACACATGTTAAAAATAAATTTAATATAAATGTAGTAGTTAATCACATATGATATTTTCACTTTGAGATATTTTTTGGGGTACCAAAGATCACAATAACAAAAATAGATTAAACAAATAAAATTCACATGAATCTTAATGATAGCCCTCATCATATTGTAACATTGTTTTTCTCCTCAGATGATCTATCAGACCAACGAAGATGAAAATACGGTTAAACAAAAAAAGATTCCATCATGAATCTTACGCATGATAGTACTAATCATCATAATGCCACATAATGTTTTTCCTAGAGATGGATCTAACATGACTAGCTAACAAAAGTATCCCTCAACCTGATGGTATGTGGGCTAGGATTAGGTCAAACATGCTCACCGAATTATCGACCTCCTTCTCGGCGTCATTTACATGCGTCTCCATGGCATTTCAATTCAGAACATTTGACTGACCTTTTTCACCACATGTGATCACTCTTTCGGGCACAAACCCTTTTTTTACTCTATGTGGAGTGTAAAATTGATCTTACACTAACTACATAGAACCCTTGGCCAGGATACCATCTTGTACACAAATTATTAGAACAAGACGACCAGAGTAAACATACAAATTCAAATATGTGTAAATCATTTTAAGATAGAAGTAGGAGATAAATATGTGTGATAAACTATAGACTTGCTCTTTTGGCCTAGAATTAATCAAACTGGGATATACAGTTATTATTACATCAAACCAATGAATTCCTTGTATATAATAAATCACGTTATGGAAATGAGATTTTACCATAGGTATATAAAAATTATACCGTTAAATCATTTTAAGAAAGTAATGGATCAAAAAACCTATAAGATCCCAGTTTGGATCCAAGCACACTTGCTAAAACTAAATTTAATGTAAATACCATAGATAATCGCATATGATATTTTAAATTTGACATCTTTTTGGGCGTACCAAAGATAATACTTGCAAATATTGACTAAATAAACCAAATTCTCTTGAATCTTAATGATGACACTCATCATACCATTACATAGATTTTCACTTAAGATGATCTATTGTACCAACAAAGACAACAATGGTACTTGAAATTCTAGCATGAATCTTAGACATGATAGTCCTTATAATCATAGTGTCACATAATAGTTTCCCTTTAGATGGATCCACTAGTAGGATAACAACCTTTAGAGACACTCTAGAGGCATTTTTGCCGCAAAAAAAAAATCGGCTCCAAACGTTGCCCCCTCAGATGGTTCTATTGGAATAACCACATCTAAAGAAAAAACTGACGGGATTCACATCATCGAAAACAAAAAAAGAATCCTGTGAGATGCGAATGAATTCAAGATCCAATTTAGAAAGAGTCAAGACCTAGATCCAATCTATGAAGATGCAAGTAACATGAAAGAGATTGGTATCTACATACCATTGTAGGTCGCAAAGCGGAAGCGTTAATAACATGGTCGATGTATCATTCCCTCTGTGATCCAATCCGATTAGAACCGCAACAAGCGGTGCCTACGAGTTGTGCACACTAGCGACACAACACCGTCTCGTCCTTCATATTCCAACAATTATAGGTGGAGAGTTAGATTGTATCTAAATCAACACGACGGTTTGGTGAAGTTTAGGGTGGAGTTCCGTCAGGGTTTCGCCAAGGTGTTGCGGAGGTAGAGGAGGAAGAGAGGGGACAGAGACAGCTAGGGTTTTGGTTTGAAACGTCCCTACCCCCTCTCCCTCTTTATATAGGCTAGGGGGTTTTCCAAAGCTTGGAACCCTTCAGAGAAGGTGGTCGGCGGCCCCTTAGGGGGAGAACTTAGCCCCAAATTTCTTCCTTAAATTACAAGGATTTGGCCTTATCCCTTTGGTGGTCGCATGGGCCATGGTTGGGCTCAGCGCCTAGCCCAAGTGGGCCTGTTGCACCACCCTTCCATCCCATGAGGTCCATCCAGAACAAGTGGGCCCCAGTTTGGGGCCCCGGAGCCTTCTAGAAGATTGCCAGTATGATACTGGAAAAATCCCGAATTTTTTTGGAATCCTAAAATCAACTTTCCTTATATGAATTTCATTCTCTGAACAATTCTGAAGCTCCTCATGATGTACAGAATCTCATCTGAGACTCCTAACAATATTTAGTCTCAACATTATTAATATCCAATATTGTCCTAGCGTTATTGAGTGTTAAGTGTGTGATCTACGGGTTCGAGAATGTGTAGACACGATTGACACATCTTCTTCGGTCAATAATCAATAGCGGGACCTGGATGTACATAATGATTCCCACACATTCAACGAAGATCTTTATCGATTGAACCACAATGTCGAGGATTCAAACAATCCCGCATTATATTCCCCCATGTAACGCGATATTTTAGTTGCCCAAGATTTGATCGTTAGTATCACCATACCTAGTTAAATCTCGTTCCTAGCCAGTAATCCTTACTCGTACTGTGACTAAGTTGAATGTAAATACCATAGGTACGTACTAGCATATAATATTTTCACTTGAGATATTATTTGGGGTAGCAAAGTTCACATTAAGAAATATATAAAGATGGCACTCATCGTATCGTTACCTAATTTTTATCTGGAGATGATCTATCATACCAACAAAGATAACAATATGGTAAAATAAACAAAGATGCTAGCATGAATCGTAAAAATGCTAGGACTCATTATCATAGTGTCACATAATGTTGTTTCTGAGGATGGATCTAACGTGACTAGCTAACATATTGCTCCCTCAACCTGATGGTATGTGGGATAGGGTCAAGTAATATTTTCTCAACAAGTTAATGACCTTCTTCCCGGCATCGTTTACCTGCAGCTCTATGGCATTTCAATTCACCACATTTGACCGACCGTTTTGACCACATGTGATCACTTTTTCGGACACAAATCATTTTTTATTTTATTCTTTGTGTAGTAAAAAATTGACCTTACATACACTAAATACATAAAACCCTTGGCCAGGATATCATCTTATACACAAAATATGAGAACAAGACAACTATATTAAACATAATCAAAATTAAATATGTGTAAATCATTTTAATATAAAAGTAGGAGATAAATAATGTGTGATACATGATAGACTTGTCCTTTTTGTCTAGAATTATTCAAACTCGACATATACACTTACCATTACATCAAACCAATGCATTCCTTGTATATCAGATATCACATTATGAAAATGAGATTAACCATAATTAGATCCAAATTTTACCGTTGAATCATTTTAAGAAAGTAATAGATCAAAAAACCTACATGCAACAAGTTTGAATCTAAGCATACTTGCTAAAACTAACTTCAATGTAAATATAGTAGATAACCTAACCACATATGATATTTTCACTCTGAGATATTTTTCTGGTACCAAACATCATAATAACAAAAATAGATTAAACAAATAAAACTCACATGAATCTTAATGATGGCACTCACCATATTTGTTACATAGTTGTTCTCTTGGCATGATCTATCGTACCAAATAAGAAAACATTACAGTTAAACAAACAAAGATTCTAGCATGAACCTTAGACATGATAGTACTCATCATCGTAGTGTCACATAATGTTTTTTTTTTAAGATGGATCTAACACGACTAGATAACAAAATGGTCCCTCAATCTGATGATATGCGAGCCAGGGCTACCTAGGTAAAATGCACTCACTAAGTTATTGACCTCCTTCTTGGAGTCGTTTAGTTGCGGCTCCTTGGCATTTCAATTCACCAAATCTGACCGACCGAGAAAATCCTTTCTTATCTTTGTCCTTGTGGAGTGAAACAAATCGATCTTACACTAACTACATAGAACCCTTGGCGAGGATACCATCGTGTACACAAAATATAAGAATAAGAGAACCATAGTAAACATAGTCAAATTCAAATATGTGTAACCCATTTTGACCGCGACTCTATGGAATTTCCATTAACCACATCTGACCAAACAAGATAATCATTTTTATTTTTTGTTCTTGGTGTAGTAAAAAGTCGATATTACACTAACTAAACAGAATCGTATGCTAGGATACCATCTTGGATACAAAATATAAGAACAAGACAACAATAGTGTACACATAATCAAACTAAAATATGTGTAACTCATTCTAAGATAAAAATAGGAGATAAATAATGTGTGATACACTGCAGACTTGCCTTTTTGGTCTAAAATTATTCACACTCGGCATATACACTTACTATTACATCAAACCAATGCTTTCCTTCTATACCAAATATCACATTAGGGAAATGAGATTAACCACAATTAGATCCAAACATTACAGTTGAATCATTTTTAAAATTAATAGACTAGAAAACCCTATAGGCACAAACTTTGAATCTAACCACACTTGTTAAAACTAAATTTAATGTAAATACAGTAGATAATCACATATGATATTTTCACATTGAGATCTTTTTTGGGGTACCAAAGATCACAATAACAAAAAACTGATTAATTAAATAAAATTCACATGAATCTTAATGACTGCCCTCATCATGTCGTTAAATTGTTTTTCTGTTGAGATTCTAGCAAACAAATATTCTAGCATTTGTAGCATGAATCTTAGATATGATAGTACTCATCATCATAGTGTCACATTATGTTTTTCCTGGAGATGGATCTAACACGACTAGCTAACAAAAGTATCCCTCAACCTGATGATATGTGGGCTAGGGTTAGGTCGAACATGCTCACCGAGTTATTGACCTCCTTCCCAGCGTCATTTACCTGTGTCCCCATGGCATTTCAATTCACCACATCAGATTGGCCTTTTTCACCACATGTACTGATCACTCTTGCGGATACAAATCCTTTTTTTAATTCTATGTGGAGTGTAAAATCGATCTTACACTAACTACATAGAACCCTTGGCCATGATACCATCTTGTACACAAAGTATTAGAACAAGACAACCAGAGTAAACATAATCAAATTCAAATATGTGTAAATAATTTTAAAATAGAAGTAGGAGATAAATAATATGTGATAAATGATACGTCTCCGACGTATCGATAATTTCTTATGTTCCATGCCACATTATTGATGATATCTACATGTTTTATGCACACTTTATGTCATATTCGTGCATTTTCTGAAACTAACCTATTAACAAGATGCCGAAGAGCCAGTTGTTGTTTTCTGCTGTTTTTGGTTTCAGAAATCCTAGTAACGAAATATTCTCGGAATTGGACGAAATCAACGCCCAGGGTCCTATTTTGCCACGAAGCTTCCAGAAGACCGAAGAGGAGTCGAAGTGGGGCCACGAGGGGCCGCCACCATAGGGCGGCGCGGCCCGGGCCCCGGCCGCGCCGACCTGTGGTGTGGGGCCCTCGTGTGGCCCCCCACGTTGCCCTTCCGCCTACTTAAAGCCTCCGTCGCGAAAACCCCAGTACCGAGAACCACGATACGGAAAACCTTCCAGAGACGCCGCCGCCGCCAATCCCATCTCGGGGGATTCTCGAGATCTCCTCCGGCACCCTGCCGGAGAGGGGATTCATCTCCCGGAGGACTCTTCACCGCCATGGTCGCCTCCGGAGTGATGAGTGAGTAGTTCACCCCTGGACTATGGGTCCATAGCAGTAGCTTGATGGCTGTCTTCTCCTCATTGTGCTTCATTGTTGGATCTTATGAGCTGCCTAACATGATCAAGATCATCTATCTGTAATACTATATGTTGTGTTTGTCGGGATCCGATGGATAGAGAATACTATGTTATGTTAATTATCAAGTTATTACCTATGTGTTGTTTATGATCTTGCATGCTCTCCGTTATTAGTAGAGGCTCTGGCCAAGTTTTGCTCTTAACTCCAAGAGGGAGTATTTATGCTCGATAGTGGGTTCATGCCTCCATTGATACCTGGGACAGTGACAGAAAGTTCTAAGGTTGTGTTGTGCTGTTGCCACTAGGGATAAAACATTGACGCTATGTCTAAGGATGTAGTTGTTGATTACATTACGCACCATACTTAATGCAATTGTCTGTTGCTTTGCAACTTAATACTGGAAGGGGTTCGGATGATAACCTCGAAGGTGGACTTTTTAGGCATAGATGCGGTTGGATGGCGGTCTATGTACTTTGTCGTAATGCCAATTAAATCTCACTGTACTTATCATGACATGTATGTGCATTGTTATGCCCTCTCTATTTGTCAATTGCCCGACTGTAATTTGTTCACCCAACATGCTTTTATCTTATGGGAGAGACACCTCTAGTGAACTGTGGACCCCGGTCCAATCTTTTATACTGAAATACAAATCTGCTGCAATACTTGTTCTTTACTGTTTTCTTGCAAACAATCATCTTCCACACAATACGGTTAACCCTTTGTTACAGCAAGCCGATGAGATTGACAACCTCACTGTTTCGTTGGGGCAAAGTACTTTGGTTGTGTTGTGCAGGTTCCACGTTGGCGCCGGAATCTCTGGTGTTGCGCCGTACTACATCCCGCCGCCATCAACCTTCAACGTGCTTCTTGACTCCTATTGGTTCGATTAAACCTTGGTTTCTAACTGAGGGAAACTTGCCGCTGTGCGCATCACACCTTCCTCTTGGGGTTCCCAACGGACGTGTCAATTACACGCATCAATAAACTATAGACATTCTCTTTTGGCCTAGAATTAATCAAACTAAGCATATACAATTAAGATTACATGAAACCATTGAATTCCTTGTATATAATAAATCACGTTATGGAAATGAGATTTTAACATATGTATAATAAAAATTATACCGTTAAATCATTTTAAGAAAGTAATAGATCTGAAAACCTATAGGATCCAAGTTTGAATCCAAGCACACTTGGTAAAACTAACTTTAATGTAAATACCATAGATAATCGCATATGATATTTTAAATTTGAGATCATTTGGGGCATACCAAAGATCACACTTACAAATATAGATTAAGCAAACCAAATTCTCTTGAATCTTAATGATGACACTCATCATACCATTGCATAGATTTTCACTTGAGATGATCTATTGAACCAACAAAGACAACAATAGTACTTGAAATTCTAGCATGAATCTTAGACATGATAGTGCTCATCATCATAGTGTCACCTAATATTTTCCCTCTAGATGGATCCACTAGTAGGATAACAACCTTAAGGAGGCAGTTCTGGCTGGAAAAAATGATCGGCTCTAAATGGTGCCACCTCGGATGGTTTTATCGGAATAACCACCTCTAAAGAAATAACTGATGTGATTCACAACATAGAAAACAAAAATAAATCCTATGAGATGCGAATGAATTCAAGATCCAATCTAGAGAGAGCTAAGAGCCAAGATCTCAGATCAAATCTTTGAAGATGCAAGTAATTAAGAAGAAAGATATTGATATCTACATGCCCTTGTAGGTCGCAAAGCATAAGTGTTAATAACACGGTCGATGTAGTCATTCCCTCCGTGATCCAATCCGATTAGCACCACAACAGCCGGTGTCTCCGAGTTATGCACACCTGCAACACAACAATGTTTCCTCCTTCTTGTTTGAACAAGTATAGGTGCAGAGGTAGATGATATCTAAATCAGCACGATGTTGTGGTGAAGTTTAGGACGGAGTTCCGGCAGGGTTTCGCCAAGGTGCTGCGGAGGTAGAGGGGGAAGATAGGGGACATAGGCGGCTAGGGTTTAGGTGTGAAATGTCCCTGCCCCTCCCCCTCTTTATATAAGCTAGGGTGTTGTCCAGAACCTTGGACCCTTCCAAGAAGGTGGCCGGCCTTACGGGGAGAACTTACCCCCAAGTTTTCTCCTTAAATTATAAGGATTTGGCCTTATACCTTTGGTGGTCGCATGTGCGATGGTTGGGCTGAGCGTCTGATGACTTTGGGACTCCAAGTGCAGAGCATTGTGCTAGCAGACTAATTTTCCCCACAAGGGTGACTCGAGGGTTTATATCGAACTCTCGGGGAATGGCGTAAAGAGCTGTCTCTGCCTCCCTTCTTCTAGAAATACTGCAAAATTAAATAAATCCTTGTGTCCCCAAGTCCATTGTGTGCTTGTCAAGCACAAGGTTTCGTGTAAGTAAAAGTAAATAAAGTAACAACTAAAGTAAAGTAAACTAAGCAACTGAAATAAACTAGCGGTAAAGGTTTGTTTGTTTTGAGGTTTTGAGTCCAAATAAGAAAGAAAAGTAATTTTGTATTTTCGGTTTAAAATAGTGTTGCAAATAAAAAGTAAGATAAAAGTGATATATAGGTGTTCCTTTTGATTAAAATTAGACTGGTGTTCATGGGTTCACTTGATTATTCTCTCTTTTAAGTTGAAGTGGACAATAGCAATTTATCAATGAGATATGAAGACAAACATGTTTAAGATAAGCATCCATATGGGCATCACGTTCTAACACAGAGATGATGCAACACATCTCTCTTATACTCCACAAGATAGGAATAAACTTCAAGCAATCTTGTATTAAGAATTAACAGAGCATACCTCTAAGAACTTTGACATGGTGTTTGAATATCAAATATGCTACCTTGAACAAACAAGATCATTAATTTTGTGATGTAACGAACATAGCACATGCATTCACTTTATCCCTAGTGAGATAGCAAAATAAAAGGCAAAGCCATAATAGATCATGAATTTGTTGTCACTATTCAATCACTAAAATCATGCTATTCCATCTAACACACACACATCACCCACACACATTCTTGGGTACAAGTTGGATCAAAACCAATACTTAAGAACGGGGTACATAATATGCATCTATCAATACATATTACACAAAGTTTAGCAAAATCTCGTAGTATCATATCTTAGAATAAAGATCCACCACATAGGTATTACAAATATGACCATAATCAGGTTGGGCAGCTAATATGGCACTAAGAACAATGAAGAACATGAGAGAAATAGATCAAGCTACTGCCACAAACCCGTAGTCCAGAGGTGGACTACTCCCCCTTGATCATGGTGATAATGAGGAAGATGTTGGAGAAGGTGGAGATCCCTCCGGCGGTGATCCCGATGGAGTTTCCCCCTCCAATCTTTGTTGTTGCAGCCTCTATTTTCATGTTTCTATCTTCCTGTGTCTCTCTCCCCCCGAGAACTCTTCAGGTTCATATATATATAGTGGTTTTCGTCAAAATACGTCGTTGGGCGAAAGAATCAAGTGATTTGGAAAATCAGCGGCTGAAAGAGGGTAGGTGGCACGTCCTACAAGTCTGGGCGTGCCACCTAGGCTCTTTTGGGCCTCATGCCCCTCCAGGTGTGCTTCCAGGGCCCAGGGTGCTTCTCCCGATGAAAAAATGATGCTCCAAAAATCCTAGCTCAATTTGACTCCGTATAGATCTTTGAAAGTGAAAGTACACAGAACGGGGAATTCCTGTTCTGCAGAGTTATAAACCAAATAAAGGAGGTCATTGATAAATCCCCATAAATCAATGTAAAACATGGTATTCTCATCATATATGTTGCAAATATGTTGGAATTCATGCTAATAAATGACAAAGTTCATGTATGCATTTTACATGCATCAACATCCCCAAGCTTAACATATGCTCGTCCTGAGCATAAAGGTGATAAAATTAACATGAACTTTGGAATTTAGTATGTTTCTTCTAAGTAATCATGTAAATTCCTACTAGGTTCAGTCAATAAAGAATGACAATAAGCAACATGAAGTATAGAGTGATGTCTCTTACATTCTACAAAGCATGCATAACAATAAATAGCATTGTAAGAAACATGAATGATAATTATTATGAAATATAAAGCATGCTTAGGAGAATCCTATAGAATTGTTTGGATGAATCTTTGTCCTCTCTTTTGATTCTTTTGATACTCTTGACTCAATAAAGTAAGTAGGGAATATATTTGATACACTTCCAAAAAAATAAAAAGTAAAGAGAGCAAAAAGTGAGATTTTGAGATATGCAATTCATTTCAACTATACTCATAAGGATGGGGTACCATGCATCTCTTTATTTCAGAGATATCTATGATTCATGAGTTTGACCTCTTATAAGTAAATATTGCCTCACTTTCCTAGTGCTAAGAATTACACCTCTCGCTACTCAACTTACGGATATCACAGACCTTTCGCGTATTGTCTTAACCAAGTATTGCAATGGGGTACCTCCATGCCGCCAATACAAAGTACAAAATCAACTTCGAAAAGTATCATCTTAAGCCATCCATACCGGGAGAACATGGACAACAGTCTTGTGAGCATCCTCTCTAACTCTCTCTCTCTCTCTCTCTCTCTCGCTTTTTCCCATACATATTTTTCTCTTCTCCTTTTTTCTGACTTCTCTCTCTTTTTCTCTCTTTTTTGCACCCTTCCTATTTTGAGGATGCTCATGCTGAAACTTTCACCATGTAATCATGGCTTCTATTTAGCGGCCCATTGCTCTTCTCTAATAAATATGCATACTTTAGTCCTTATGTTGACACAACCCACTTCATTTTGCATGAGATAACCATCAACCAATACAAAATAAGTGACAATCAACTTAAGGTAAATGACCTTAATAGTGCAATGTTTAAAGACATTCTCATGCAAACATGGTTACGGTCTAGATCATTTCTCATAATCAGTCAAACCCATGACATGCATAGTGGTATTATCCTTCCAAACCTTACTTTCCTATGAGCATTAAATTACACAAAAAAGAATATTTTGAAATGGTTGGAGGCATAACACACATATTTTAATTGGAATATAAAGTGCTATGTAGGTAGTATGATAGACATTTTGGTTTGAGTGGAATTTTGAGGCAAGTCTATGCTTGTGTGAGAATTCACTTTTTTTACTAGCAAGAGATCTAGAAGCATGCAATAGTATCCATAGTGCTATTCATCATCAAACAATGATACTTAAAATAAATATCTATGTATACTAGTAAAAAAGAAGCATTAAATAAGGCACATAGCAAAGCATCACTCAATAAAGCATTTGAAACTAGAAGTACAATGTACAAAATAAATTTCAGCTTTCAGATAGCATTCCTCTTTTCTTTTCATAACATGCAAATCATTTTTATTTAATAATCCAGAGGTATGAGAGTTTAGTACAGTAAATCTTTCATATGCATGATAAGTATTTAATGTGATGGTCTTTGAAAAAAACTAGACACAAAACAAAACAAAAGACGCTCCAAGTTTTAGCGAGAATTCTATGTTGCTCAAAAAACAAAGTTTAGAAGTGTGCAAACCAAGAGATTTAATATGAGTCCAGTGGGGTTACTTGGGAATAACCAAGCTTATGGTCTTCACCATTTTTGGATTCCTCTTGGTGTGGTGTTCTTCCATTCCCTGCGAAAAACTTCAACACAAAACTTTTTTCCCATTCTTTTCTAAGGGGTGACATTAGTGGTAAAAAGATATCATGCTTACTATTATTTTCTACATAAATAAAATTGTATATTTATGGAAAATAGATCATATAATGTTATACTCATCCTAATATATCAAAATTTTCAATAAAAAATCATTTTGATACTTAAAAGAATGGATCTAACATTGAAAGGCAGAATCTATCTAGAATTTTTGCTGCAGCAAAACTGAATTTTTAATACCACTTAGACACGTTAGAAATTGTAGAAAATTTATGTGAATATCGAGGATGAAAATCTACAGCTACTATGAATTTATCAAGATTTTAGGATTTACCAAAAAAATCATAAAAATAGTGCACCAAAAAGTGCAGCGTAGGAATCAGCATCTCCATATTTTGTTTGCAACTTCTATCATCCAAATTGGTAAAAACTTGGTACTTTATTTATAAACCAAAGAGTAAGCTAAAATAAAACTAACATGCTACAATAATCATATAGAAATAAAATCAAAAATAAAAACATCTCGGGTTGCTCCCCGTAAAGCGCTTTCTTTATAGCCATATAGCTAGACTTACTTACTTGGATCAAGTGGTATGAAAATTATGTGGTAGATTAAATGCTACCTCCTTCTTCCTTGTAAAGTGCTCTATACACTTCTTGTGTGGGAATTGGAATTCGACATTTCCTTCTTTTGAATCAATGATAGCTCCTGTTGTTCTAAAAAAAAGGTCTCCCAAGGATTATAGGACTAGAGGTATTGCTACCGTACCCATGTCCATATATAACAATAAAATCAACAGGTACATATGTCATATGCAATTCAACCATAACATCATTAGCTCTTCCTAAAGTCTTTTTGGTTGAATCATCATCAAGTAAAAGATCAACGGAGCATTTTCCATGTTTTTAAGATTAAGCAAATCAAATAGCTCCTTAGATATAACTGAGACACTAGATCCTAAATCTAGAATAGCATGATGTGTCTTTTTATCAATAGAAATTAAAATCTTGGGGATACAAGCATCCCAAAGCTTAGGTGGTATCATAGCTTCATTTTTATATATGTGTATCTTTTCTATAATGACATAGTTAGCAATATAAGAACGAAAACCAGCTGGATTGACATTGATAGTGGGATCTTTAGATAATTTTTCAAGAATAGAAATTAATTCATGCAAGCTACACTTATCAAGATCTAATAAAGGTTCTCTTACTTAACTAAGCATTTTCACTTCTTCTATTTTCTTGTCCCTATCATATAAACTAAAATTTTCATATCTATCATTGAAATCTTCTTCTGGGACTTCAGCTTTTTCTGACTTTTCATAAGTTTAACTTCTGAGAGTAAACCATCTAACAAAACATAAGCATGGAAGGCCGGCACATTCATGAGGGCTCTCCACACTCTTTATTCAAAAATTCCTTAGATTTGTTTGTTAACCCATTATAGAATATAAATGTAAGCATCTAGTCTCTCAAACCATGCTCAGTACCATAAGCAAGTCCCCTAAATCTTTCCCAAGCTGATACTAGCAATTCATTTTCAGTTTGCTTAAAGGAAACAATAATTGCTCTAAGGTGAATTACGATCTCTGATGAACCAAACCTCTATACAAAAGTAGCTTTAAAATTGAACCAAGAGCTAAATTTCCCATGTGGCCATTTTAATACCCAATCCAAACTTTACCAACAAGTGAGTGAAAAACTTTAACCTTGATGATATTATTATTGGTATTTCTTATCTTAAGAGGTTTGCATTTTTCATTGAATCTATTTAAATGGACCATAGGACAATCATTTGGTTTCCCATAGAAGCGACGTTCATAAATTGCTTTTACTATCTTAGGATCAATTTCAAATGGTTCCCGGGTATTTCATCATCAATTGGAAAATTCTTAACATTGAAAGGCCAATGAGTTCTTTTTTCCATCTCAATAGAAGAATAAATTTTATGTTTTTTGTATTTTATAAAAAAAGAACTAGAAAGTAAACACTAAAAACAAGACAAATAAAGTACTTTGCAAAATCTAAAAGAGATAAGAGAGCTCACAGTGGTGCCACATCCCCAAGCTTAGGTATTTTCACTATGTTGAAGATGAAGGCAACGGTACCAGAAGATATCTAGAAGTTGCCGTGGGAATTTCTTCTCACGCAACCAATGTGATGTAACTCTTCCCACTCCCCGGCAACAGCGGCAGAAAGCTGTCTTGATGACGTTGGGACTCCAAGTGCAGAGTGTTGTGTAAGCAGAGTATTTTTCCCACAAGGGTGACTTGAGGGTTTATATTGAACTCTCGGGGAATGGTGTAAAGAGTTGTCTCTCCTTCCCTTCTTCTAGCAATCCTGCAAAATAAAATAAAGCCTTGTGTCGCCAACTCCACCGTGTGGTTGTCAAGCACAAGGTTTCGTGTAAGTAAAAATAAATAAAGTAATAACTAAAGTAAAGTAAACTAAGCAACTGAAATAAACTAAGTAAAAATGGTAAAGGTTTGTGTAAGGGTATATTGCCCCTATGTGTGGTTTTGGTAATTAATGACAACCCTTATGGACTAATGTTTTCATTGAGTTTATATGAAAGAATATTCCATATGTACTACTTGTTCTCCATGTGTTGGATTCAAGTATGGATGCCATGAAGATAAAGGTATACCTTGTGTATTGGCATCAAGATCATCGGTTTGAAGATACATATGTGATATGATCAAGAAGAAGAAATGAAGATGGAGTTCTTATGTGGAACTCAATATTAGCCATGCTCTATCTTATGAG
This sequence comes from Lolium rigidum, assembly GCF_022539505.1. Classification (NCBI taxonomy): domain Eukaryota; kingdom Viridiplantae; phylum Streptophyta; class Magnoliopsida; order Poales; family Poaceae; genus Lolium; species Lolium rigidum. Next base: position 220,580,646 of record NC_061509.1, read on the forward strand.
AGTATGGGAAGGTACAAGGTTAAGTCGGGCAAGTTCAAGATGAGCATCTCAAGTGGATCACATGCTTGAAGCTTGCCGTCCATTTGGTGATAATGGACATGTGAAGATGTGCATCAATAGAGCTTTCCCATCATGGTGTATGGGGGAGCATTTGTGAGTTTTCACGAAGCAACATTGATCAAGTGAGGCATTCCGGCTTGAGTGAAGCTTGAAGAGTTATCATCAAGATCAAGCGGGATGCGCAAGGCAAAGGTATGACCTTGATAGGTTTTCCTTTTACCGGTCTCGAGGTGGTTGATGGGAGACCGGATTATAGGATAGATAGCCGCACTATCAAGAGGGGCTTTCGGTTGGGTAACTTGATCACATCGTCTTAGGGAGCTCAACCCTTTGCATACTTTGCATATCCTTATTGCTTCTTGGTGTTTCTCCGTGTGAGGTTCTTGAGCTTGTTGCTAGCTTTACAACAAGCCCAAGTTCATCGAAAACGGAATCCGCATGCATCTTCTATTGCGTTTTCGAGTTTGGACGTCTTCACCGTTTCTTGACGGTGGGAGACTCCCTCTCTAAAATCATCTAAAAATGTTCTGTGAGGAGTCTTCATATTTCCCTTAAGTGGATCACCCAAGGTTTATCAAACTCAGGGAGGAAGAGGTCAAAGATATCCCTCTCATGCAACCCTGCAACCACAAAGCAAGAAGTCTCTTGTGTCCCCAACACACCTAATAGGTGCACTAGTTCGGCGAAGAGATAGTGAAATACAGGTGGTATGAATGAATATGAGCAGTAGTAACGGCACCGAGAAAATAGCTTGCTGGCGTGTAGTTGATGGTGGTAATATGGTAGCAGTAGTAACGCGATAAAACGAGTAAACAAGCAGCGATAGCGATATTTAGGAACAAGGCCTAGGGAATAGACTTTCACTAGTGGACACTCTCAACATTGATCACATAACAGAATAGATAAATGCATACTCTACACTCTCTTGTTGGATGATGAACACATTGCGTAGGATTACACGAACCCTCAATGCCGGAGTTAACAAGCTCCACAATTCAATGTTCATATTTAAATAACATTAGAGTGCATGAAAGATCAACACGACTAAACCAAGTACTAACACAAGCATGCACACTCGTCACCTTCACACTATGTAGGAGGAATAGATCACATCAATACCATCATAGCAATAGTTAACTTCATAATCTACAAGAGATCACAATCATAGCCTACGCCAAGTACTAACACGGATGCACACACTGTCACCATTACACCGTGCAGGAGGAATAAAACTACTTTAATAACATCACTAGAGTAGCACATAGATAAATTATGATACAAAACACATTGCAATCATAAAGAGATATAAATAAGCACTTCACTCCGCCATTCATAACAGTGAATAAGTATTCTGTGAAATATAGCCTAAGAGACCCACACGGTGCACACACTGTCACCTTTACACACGTGGGACAAGGAGTCTCCGGAGATCACATAAGTAAAACTCACTTGACTAGCATAATGACATCTAGATTACAAGCATCATCATATGAATCTCAATCATGTAAGGCAGCTCATGAGATTATTGTATTGAAGTACATAGGAGAGAGATGAACCACATAGCTACCGGTACAGCCCCGAGCCTCGATGGAGAACTACTCCCTCCTCATGGGAGACAGCAGCGTTGATGGAGATGGCGGTGGTGTCGATGGAGGAGCCTTCCGGGGGCACTTCCCCGCCCCGGCGGCGTGCCGGGACAGAGACTCCTGTCCCCCAGATCTTGGCTTCGCGATGGCGGCGGCTCTGGAAGGTTTCTCGTACCGTGGCTTTTTTTCGTATCGAGGTTTTAGGTCCAGGGGTTTCTTATAGGCGAAGAGGCGGCGTCAGAGGGTCGAAGAGGCGGCGACACCATAGGGTGGCGCGGGCCACACCCAGGCCGCGCCGGCCTATGGTCTGGTGGGCCTGTGGCCCCCCTCTAGTCCTTCCCGGTGTTCGGAAGCTTCGTGGAAAAATAGGATGCTCGGGTCTTGATTTCGTCCGATTCCGAGAATATTTCCTTACTAGGATTTCCGGAACCAAAAACAGCGAGAAAACGGAACTGGCACTTCGGCATCTCGTCAATAGGTTAGTTCCGGAAAACGCATAAATATGACATATAATGTGCATAAAACATGTAGATATCATCAATAATGTGGCATGGAACATAAGAAATTATCGATACGTCGGAGACGTATCAGCATCCCCAAGCTTAGTTTCTGCTCGCCCGAGGAGGTAAACGATAAACAAAGATAATTTCTGGAGTGACATGCCATCATAACCTTGATCATACTATTTGTAAACATATGTAATGAATGCAGCGATCAAAACAATGGTAATGTCATAAGTAAACAACTGAATCATAAAGCAATGACTTTTCATGAATAGCACTTTCAAGACAGGCATCAATAAGTCTTTGCATAAGAGTTAACTCATAAAGCAATAATTTAAAGTAAAGACATTGAAGCAACACAATGGAAGATTAAGTTTCAGCGGTTGCTTTCAACTTGTAACATGTATATCTCATGGATAATTGTCAACATAGAGTAATATAACAAGTGCAATATGCAAGTATGTAGGAATCAATGCACAGTTCACACAAGTGTTTGCTTCTTGAGGTGGAGAGAAATAGGTGAACTGACTCAACATAAAAGTAAAAGAATGGTCCTTCGCAGAGGAAAAGCATCGATTGCTATATTTGTGCTAGAGCTTTTATTTTGAAAACATAAAGAGAGCATAAAAGTAAAATTTTGAGAGGTGTTTGTTGTTGTCAACGAATGGTAGTGGGCACTCTAACTACCTCATCAACCAGAATTTCAAGAGCGGCTCCCATGAAGGACGTTATCTCTACCAGCAAGGTAGATCATCCCTCTTCTCTTTTGTTTACACATGTACTTTAGTTTCATTATTTATGGATGACACTCCTCCCAACCTTTTGCTTACACAAGCCATGGCTAACCGAATCCTCGGGTGCCTTCCAACAATCACATACCATGAAGGAGTGTCTATTTGCAAAATTAAGTTGCTTACCGATGAATCGAGCAAAACATGTGAAGAGAATTATTAATGCAAGTTAATTAATTGGGGCTGGGAACCCCATTGCCAGCTCTTTTTGCAAAATTATTGGATAAGCGGATGAAGCCACTAGTCCATTGTGAAAGTCCGTCGAAGTAAATGACAAGATCGAAAGATAAAACACCACATACTTCCTCATGAGCTATAAAACATTGACACAAATAAGAGGTGATAAATTTTGAATTATTTAAAGGTAGCACTCAAGCAATTTACTTTGGAATGGCGGAGAAATACCATGTAGTAGGTAGGTATGGTGGACACAAATGGCATAGTAGTTGGCTCAAGGATTTTGGATGTATGAGAAGTATTCCCTCTCGATACAAGGTTTAGGCTAGCAAGGTTATTTGAAACAAACACAAGGATGAACCGGTGCAGCAAAACTCACATAAAAGACATATTGTAAACATTATAAGACTCTACACCGTCCTCCTTGTTGTTCAAAACTCAATACTAGAAATTATCTAGACTTTAGAGAGACCAAATATGCAAACCAAATTTAGCAAGCTCTATGTATTTCTTCATCAATAGGTGCAAAGTATATGATGCAAGAGCTTAAACATGAGCACAACAATTGCTAAGTATCAAATTATTCAAGACATTTTACCAATTTCTACATGTAGCATTTTCCGTTTCCAACCATATAAAAATGAACGAAGCAGTTTTAACCTTCGCCATGAACACTAAAAGATAAAGCGAAGAACACATGTGTTCATATGAACCAGCGGAGCGTGTCTCTCTCCCACACAAGCATGTATTTATTCAGAGAATGAAAATAACAAAATGAAAATAAAAGCACACAGACGCTCCAAGTAAAGTACATAAGATGTGACCGAATAAAAATATAGTTTCAAGAGAAGGAACCTGATAATTTGTCGATGAAGAAGGGGATGCCTTGGGCATCCCCAAGCTTAGATACTTGAGTCTTCTTGAAATATGCAGGGATGAACCACCGGGGCATCCCCAAGATTAGACTCTTCACTCTTCTTGATCATAGTATATCATCCTCCTCTCTTGACCCTTGAAAACTTCCTCCACACCAAACTCGAAACAACTCATTAGAGGGTTAGTGCACAATAAGAATTAACATGTTCAGAGGTGACACAATCATTCTTAACACTTCTGGACATTGCATAAAGCTACTGGACATTAATGGATCAAATAAATTCATCCAACATAGCAAAAGAGGCAATGCGAAATAAAAGGCAGAATCTGTCAAAACAGAACAGTCCGTAAAGACGAATTTTAAAATGGCACCAGACTTGCTCAGATGAAAATGCTCAAATTTAATGAAAGTTGCGTACATATCTGAGGATCACTCACGTAAATTGGCATAATTTTCTGAGTTACCTACAGAGAATTAGACCCAGATTAGTGACAGCAAAGAAATCTGTTTCTGCGCAGTAATCCAAATCTAGTATCATCCTTTCTATCAACGACTTTACTTGGCACAACAAAACACAAAACTAAGATAAGGAGAGGTTGCTACAGTAGTAAACAACTTCCAAGACACAAATATAAAACAAAGTACTGTAGCAAAATAACACATGGGTTATCTCCCAAGAAGTTCTTTTTTATAGCCATTAAGATGGGCTCAGCAGTTTTAATGATGCACTCGCAAGAAATAGTATTTGAAGCAAAAGAGAGCATCAAGAGGCAAATTCAAAACACATTTAAGTCTCACGTGCTTCCTATGCATAGGAATCTTGTAAATAAACAAGTTCATGAAGAGCAAAGTGACAAGCATAGGAAGATAAAACAAGTGTAGCTTCAAAAATTTCAGCACATAGAGAGGCATTTTAGTAACATGAAAATTTCTACAACCTTATTTTCCTCTCTCATAATAACTTTCAGTAGCAACATGAGAAAACTCAACAATATAACTATCACATAAAGAATTCTTATCATGAGTCTCATGCATAAAATTATTACTACTCCCAACATTAGCATAGTCAGTTTTATTAGTTGTAGTGGGAGCAAATTCAACAAAGTAGTTATCATTATTATTCTCATCATCAAATATAGGAGGCATATTGTAATCATAATCAAATTTATCCTCCATAACAGGCGGTACTAAAAGACTACTATCATTATAATCATCATAAATAGGAGGTAAAGTATCATCAAAGAAAATTTTCTCCTCAATGCTTGGGGGACTAAAAATATCATGCTCATCAAAGCCAGCTTCCCCAAGCTTAGAATTTTCCATATCATTAGCAACAATGGTGTTCAAAGCGTTCATACTAATATCATTGCTACTAGCATGCAAATAAGATTTCATAGGTTTTTTAATTTTCGCATCAAACAATCCATGTTTTAAATCAGGAAATAGAATAAGAAGCTCATTGTTGTCCATTATGCCAAACTAGTGTAAACAAGAAACAAAAAGATGCAATTGCAGGATCTAAAGGAAATAGCTTCGAGTACTTACAACGGCGAAAATAGCTTAGTAGCCGAGATCCGGAGTGTGAGTACCTTTTACCTTTCCTCCCCGGCAACGGCGCCAGAAAAGTGCTTGATGTCTACGGGTGCTTCTATTCTTGTAGACAGTGTTGGGCCTCCAAGAGCGAGAGGTTTGTAGAACAGCGAGCAAGTTTCCCTTAAGTGGATCACCCAAGGTTTATCGAACTCGGGGAGGAAGAGGTCAAAGATATCCCTCTCATGCAACCCTGCAACCACAAAGCAAGAAGTCTCTTGTGTCCCCAACACACCTAATAGGTGCACTAGTTCGGCGAAGAGATAGTGAAATACAGGTGGTATGAATGAATATGAGCGAGTAGTAACGGCACCGGAAAATAGCTTGCTGGCGTGTAGTTGATGGTGGTAATATGGTAGCAGTAGTAACGCGATAAAACAATAAACAAGCAGCGATAACGGTATTTAGGAACAAGGCCTAGGGAATAGACTTTCACTAGTGGACACTCTCAACATTGATCACATAACGAGAATAGATAAATGCATACTCTACACTCTCTTGTTGGATGATGAACACATTGCGTAGGATTACACGAACCCTCAATGCCGGAGTTAACAAGCTCCACAATTCAATGTTCATATTTAAATAACATTAGAGTGCATGAAAGATCAACACGACTAAACCAAGTACTAACACATCATGCACACTGTCACCTTCACACTATGTAGGAGGAATAGATCACATAAATACCATCATAGCAATAGTTAACTTCATAATCTACAAGAGATCACAATCATAGCCTACGCCAAGTACTAACACGGATACACACACTGTCACCATTACACCGTGCAGGAGGAATAAAACTACTTTAATAACATCACTAGAGTAGCACATAGATAAATTGTGATACAAAACACATTTCAATCATAAAGAGATATAAATAAGCACTTCACTCCGCCATTCATAACAGTGAATAAGTATTCTGTGAAATATAGCCTAAGAGACCCACACGGTGCACACACTGTCACCTTTACACACGTGGGACAAGGAGTCTCCGGAGATCACATAAGTAAAACTCACTTGACTAGCATAATGACATCTAGATTACAAGCATCATCATATGAATCTCAATCATGTAAGGCAGCTCATGAGATTATTGTATTGAAGTACATAGGAGATAGATGAACCACATAGCTACCGGTACAGCCCCGAGCCTCGATGGAGAACTACTCCTCCTCATGGGAGACAGCAGCGTTGATGGAGATGGCGGTGGTGTCGATGGAGGAGCCTTCCAGGGGCACTTCCCCGCCCCGGCGGCGTGCCGGGACAGAGACTCCTGTCCCCCAGATCTTGGCTTCGCGATGGCGGCGGCTCTGGAAGGTTTCTCGTACCGTGGCTTTTTTCGTATCGAGGTTTAGGTCCAGGGGTTTCTTATAGGCGAAGAGGCGGCGTCAGAGGGTCGAAGAGGCGGCGACACCATAGGGTGGCGCGGGCCACACCCAGGCCGCGCCGGCCTATGGTCTGGTGGGCCTGTGGCCCCCCTCTGGTCCTTCCCGGGTGTTACGGAAGCTTCTTGGAAAAATAGGATGCTTGGGTCTTGATTTCGTCCGATTCCGAGAATATTTCCTTACTAGGATTTCGGAACCAAAAACAGCAGAAAACGAGAACCGGCACTTCGGCATCTCGTCAATAGGTTAGTTCCGGAAAACGCATAAATATGACATATAATGTGCATAAAACATGTAGATATCATCAATAATGTGGCATGGAACATAAGAAATTATCGATACGTCGGAGACGTATCAAGGACTTGAACACCTCCGGTGTTCTTGCTTTGCATCATTGCATAGTGTTGAGCTCTCCACCACGATTTGTTCGAGTGAGAGACCGTGAGCTTGTTACTCTTGGAGGGTGACCTCCTAGTTGGCTTGGTTGGTGTCCCGGTGATCTCTTCGTGGAAGATTGTGAAGGGGTCCGGGCTTCTCCTTCGTGGAGCTTGTGAAGTGGTTGTGGAGCTTGCCATCTCCGGAGCGGAGGAAAAGCTAACTATAAGGAAAGGGCCATTATCCTTCGTGGGTGTGGTTCGGAGAATAGGGTGAGCCTTCGTGGCGCGGGGAATCATTCGTGGGACCTCCACTCCTCCAAACGTGACGTACCTTGTTGCAAAGCAAGGGAACACGGGAATACATCCTCGTCTCCGCGTGCCTCGGTTATTTCTATACCCGAGCTCTCTTTCCTTGTGATAGCCATCGTGCTTGAAGTACATATATCTTGCTATCACTTGTGCTACATATATCTTGTGCCTATCTTGCTTAGCTCTAGTTGCTATTGTTACACTTAGTTGAGCTTAGCATATTTAGGGTTTGTGCTTGTAAACTAAACGATAGTTTAATTCCGCTTTCTTACAAGACAAATCCGCAAGAGTTTGTAATTGCCTATTCACCCCCCCCCTCTAGGCGACATCTCGATCTTTCAGTTTGTTTGTTTTGAAGTTTTAAGTGCAAATAAGAAAGAAAAGTATTTTTTATTTTTTGGATTAAAATAGTGTTGCAAATAAAAAGTAAGATAAAAGTGATATAAAGGTGTTTATTATGATTAAAATTGGACCAGTGTTCATGGGTTCACTTGACTATTATCTCTTTTAAGTTGTAGTGGACAATAACAATTTATCAATGAGATATGAAGACAAACATGTATAAGATAAGCAGCCATATTGGCATCACATCCTTACATAGAGATGATGCAACACATATCTATTACACTCCACAAGATAGGAATAAACTTCAAGCAATCATGTATTAAGAATTAACAGAGCATAGCTATAAGAACTTTGACATCATGTTTGAATATCAAATATGCTACCTTGAACAAACAATATCATTACTTTTGTCACGTAATGAACATAGCACATGCATTCACTTTATACCTTGAATCACCTCCTCTATGCACCCGAAGAGGCATCTCTGTAGAAGGATAGAGAGGGAGAGAGATATGCAGAATATGTTGGATGTATTATTGAGCCTCATGGGCGAGTATATATAGGCGTACAGGGATCATCTTGGAGTGCAAGACAAGACACAAGATCTATCTCTATCCTAGACTACCTAAACCGTACGTATACCAAATATATCTCTAACACTCCCCGCAGTCGTAGCGGTAGTGACGTGAACAACGGTAGCGTCGCGGACGGTCGGACCGGAGATAAACCGAAGTGGACCCCGGAAGGCTGACACTCCCCCGCGGTCACAGCGGGAGCGTCGTGGACGGAGTTGCGTCGCGGATGCTTGGACTGTAGAGGAAGCTGGTGAGGCGCAGGCGAGGTGGTAGCCCTTTGTGCCGATGTCGAGGGAGCCGAGAGCGTTGGGTGGTGCAACCTTGGTCAGGGTAGCCGCGCGAGGGGATGCCGTGGTCGATGTCGTCGTCGGGTGCCGGTGTCGAGGTAGCCGCACATGAAGCCGCAAGCGCATAGTGCGCGAGGAGAGTGACGGAGACGCGTCGAGGCAGTCGTGGAGATGGTCGATGCCGAAGTCGATGCGGTCCGAGCCGTCGAGGACGAGGTGCGGCCCTAGTTTTGCCGGAACCGGGCGCACGTCGGGGACGAAGGCATACTTCGGTTTTGCCAGAACCGAGTACACATAGAAGAAGTCGGTGACGCGGTCGAGGCAGTCGTAGAGGCGATGCCGAAGAAGACGTTGTCGAAGCCGATGAAGACGAGACGTCCGACGCGAGTTTGCTAGACTCGGGAACGTGTCGGGGACGAAGGCACTTCCGGTGTTGCCAGTACCGGGCATGCGTGGGTAGGGAACATTACAAAGTGCGTGCCATGTCGGAGTAGACTAGTAGAGGAGGTCTCGACGACGGGTGTCGGAGAAGAGGAGCAGGTGGTGTAGTCGGGGAAGAGGCGAGTCTCGACGACGGGTGTCGGAGTAGAGTAGCAGGTGACGTAGTCGGGGAAGAGGCGAGGACGCTGGCGACGAAGTTGTAGTGTACGAAGACGTAGAAGGCGGCGAACCCAGCGGTGACCAGGGGTGGTCAAGCTGGACGCCTAGACGGGCGTTGCGGTGGTCGGCGAGCCCAGCGCGACCTGAAGAGGTTGGCGAGCCCAGCGGCGACCGGGGGTGGGGGCGCGGCGGCGGTACACGAAGTAGGCGAGGAAGACCCAGCGGCGTGACGAAGACCATGCGCGGATGGAGGCGACCCGCGCCGAAGGGGCGGCGCTGTGGTGGCCTCGGACATCGACGCGCGGGGGACGGCGAAGGCGACCGCGTGCGGCGACGCCACGGCCTGAGGGGCTGACGTAGCTGCAGGGCGCGAGTCGGTGCAGCGGCGGGACGCCACCAGCGATGTACCTGCCTCAGAAGGCGCGTCGTTGGCTAGCAGCGTGGACCAAAGGCGGCGGCGCTGCGACCCGAAGGGGCGACGCAGCGGCAGCCCGTAGCTCGATCGGTGGTAGGCGCGTGCTCGGGGACGTGCTTGGCAGAGACGTGCGCGCGGTCGGTTGATCAGACCGACAGCGGCGCTGTACGCGCCATGGCGTGGACGACGTGCCGCAGATTGGAGTCGTTGGCGACGTTGTCGGTGATGTCCCGGGCGATGACGGCGAAGACGGACCGGCGATGGAGACCGCGCGGGCGAGACAGCCTGCTGCGTCGCACGTAGGCGTCCCGTGTGTGACGCGTGCGGCCGTGCCGCGCGGTTGATGAAGATGGCCGGTATAGATCGATGCCGTTGTCGGAGTAGAGGCGCGCGGTGATGGCGGCGGTGGGCGACTCAATCCGATCTATGATCGGTAAACCAAAAAAGAAAACGCCGGTCGAGCGACCGGCGGAGCAAAAAGAAAACCAATCTACGGATTGGAAAAAAAAAAAGACTCGAGGGCAGCGGATCAACGGATCGGCGGACGAACCCTCATACGGGTTGCGCGGCCCCCGGAGTAGATCATGGAGATCGACCTCCCCGGGGGCGGCGCGGCGCGGAAACTTTGCGGCGGCTAGGTCAAGGAGCGTGCCGCTCTGATACCATGTAGAAGGATAGAGAGGGAGAGAGATATGCGGAATATGTTGGATGTATTATTGAGCCTCATGGGCGAGTATATATAGGCGTACAGGGATCATCTTGGAGTGCAAGACAAGACACAAGATCTATCTCTATCCTAGACTACCTAAACCGTACGTATACCAAATATATCTCTAACAATCTCTATTAACACTTTGATGGCAAGTTTTTCGATTAGGTTAATATTGTCTATGATCTCAAAATTCATCATGTAAATTCCTTCAGTTAAGAAAGAAAAAAATAAAAACAGGGATACGTGACATAAAAAAAAAAGGAAAAATAGGGTGAGATTCGCCCCCCTGGTCTCATGTTTGTCTTGTTAAGACAGATTATCATTTCAGTGCTATTTCCGTCTATCTTGGCTGCAGAGTTCAATCTTCGATAACCTTTGCCTGAGTATTTGTATGTGTATTACATCTACAGGTTACTGTACCATATGCTTCTACTGAACATGATAGAGTTGTCAATCAGCTTGATCCACGTTTCAGACCAATGATTGTACGGCTACCTAATCCGTTAACCGTAACATGCTCCTGACTGAATTCATCGCATATCATCAAGCGGGAACTAATGCAATAATGACGGTAGAGATACTTCAAGGACCCGAGACGAGCTACTAGAAAATCTGATGGGATACGAACAAAGGGTCCTGCCAGGTGTTTTTCGGTGTCGGAGCAAATACACGAAATCATTGGTGAGAACATGGTGTCGGAACCACGACACCATGGACTATCATCATCCGCCCCATTGGTGCTCGGCCGCCGAACGGACAGGCTAGGTAAGGCCGCGCCAAGACAATGTTGGCGCAAAATAGGTTTGAATTGGCTTTCTGTATTATTATTGTGGTTACTGTTTTGCAGGCTTTGCATAATCAAAAGTAAAGTTCATTGCAACGGCAAGTGGCCGGCCTACTTTTTGCCAGCTTAAAACATGGTGCTGCAGGTAGGCACGACGAAAACTAGGTTCCAGATTCCAGACCAGCACAAGTACAAGGGAATATCTGCATAAACAGAACCGACAGATATATATATATCCACGGAAATGAATGGAAGTCTAACTTTGCTTCATTTTGCGCTTTATCATGCAAGAGAAATAGATACATTGTAGAGTAGTACCTTACTACCTTGGGAAGATGACGATTTACCTGATTTTGAGCAGTGGAAACTCCACTAGAGAGTAGTAGTCTTTACTTTACGGGTGTTTCTCAGCTACCTCACGCATGTCAAGACTCTGAATACCTTCTCAGACTGCTTTCATGTAAGGAAGGAACATCCTTGATGGAGTGGCAGTTCTGCATGAGACGGTACATGAGATGCATTCCAAGAAACTTAATGGGGTCATTTTAAAATTAGATTTTGAAAAGGCATATGATAAGGTCAAATGGTCTTTCCTACAACAGACACTCAGGATGAAAGGTTTTTCTCCTGAGTGGCGTGCTCTAATTTACGATTTTGTGTATGGAGGTAGCGTGGCAATTAGGGTCAATGATGACACCGGCCACTATTTCCAGACACGCAAAGGGTTACACCAAGGAGATCCGCTATCACCAATGTTATTCAATATTGTAGCAGATATGCTGGCAATACTCATAGAGCGAGCCAAGTCTGATGGTCAAATTGAGGATGTGATCCCACATTTGGTTGATGGGGGTCTATCTATCCTTCAATATGCCGATGACACAATTCTTTTTATGGATCATGATCTCGAAAAAGCTCGTAATCTCAAATTAATTTTAACAGCTTTCGAGAAGTTGTCGGGATTGAAAATTAACTTCCATAAAAGTGAATTGTTCTGTTTCGGCGATGCCCAAAACGATATGACTCAATATACAGAGTTGTTTGGTTGCGGGCAAGGCCATTTTCCTATTCGGTATTTGGGTATTCCGATTCACTATCGGAGACTTACACTTGCTGAATGGAAGATTGTGGAAGAAAGATTACAGAAACGCCTTAGTAGTTGGAAAGGCAAATTGTTGTCCCTAGGAGGAAGATTGGTACTCATTAACTCGGTACTAACAAATATGGTACTCGTATATGTTATCATTCTTTCTTCTGCCGAAAGGAATTCTGCATAAACTCGATTATTATCGATCCAGATTCTTTTGGCAAGGGGACAGCGAGAAAAAGAAATATCGATTGGTTAAATGGAGTATAGTGTGTAGTCCCAAAGATCAAGGCGGACTTGGAATTCATGACCTGGAGGTTAAGAATTCTGCTCTGCTAGGTAAATGACTTTTTAAACTTCTTACTGAGAATGGGACTTGGCAAACTATTCTTCGGAGAAAGTATATTCGCTCGAAGACGCTCTCCCAAGTGGTTTGGAAACCCGGGGACTCTCACTTCTGGGCTGGTCTCATGGCGACGAAAAATATTTTCTTTCGTCATGGTACTTTTTCTATTAAGAATGGAGCACAGATACGTTTCTGGGAAGATGTTTGGCTGGACAATGCTTCCCTGAGTGAACAATATCCTGCTTTGTATAGTATTGTTCATCGCAAAGGTGATACCATTGCTACCGTTATGGCTACCTCACCACCGAATGTGACGTTCAGACGGGTTTTACTTGGACAAAGGCTAACATCATGGAATACTCTAGTTCAACGATTGGGTGATATTCAATTATCCCCTGAACCGGATGTATTTAGATGGAATCTTCATGTAGATGGCTCTTTCTCAGTTAAATCTTTATACAATGCAATCCTTCATTCTGATTTACCAGTTGATAATAATAAGAAAATTTGGAAGATGAAGATACCATTAAAAATTAAGATTTTTGGATGGTACCTTCGTCGAGGAGTTATTCTTACTAAATATAATCTTGTTAAGCGGAATTGGCACGGAAGTTCACGAAATGTTTTCTGTCATCATGATGAAACCATCAAACACCTATTCTTCCAGTGCAGTTTTGCGAAATATATATGGTCAGTCATCCAAGTAGCGTCTACCCTGTATCCCCCGACTAGTGTGGCAAATGTCTTTGGCAATTGGCTTCACGGTGTTGATTCAAGGTTTAAGTTGCTTCTTAGGGTGGGGGCGCTAGCAGTTATCTGGGCGCTCTGGCTAAGTAGAAATGATAAGATTTTTAACGATAAAAACTGTTCTTTGTTGCAGGACATCTACAGATGTACAGGTATTCTCCGTTCATGGTTACCTCTTCAGCGGGCGGAGAACCGAGACCTATTTACGGAGGTCTGTACACGGTTGGAGGCTACGGCGAGGGATACTTTTTGCCTACATGGGTGGCAGCATAGTCTACGGATTGAAGCTCCACCCTCTCCTTAGGCGTTATATAGTTCATCGTCTCGATATGCATTTCGCCTTTTTTCATATTTTGTTTGTTCTGGACATTTGAACAGCTGTGTGCATCCTGGTTATGCAGAGGCTGGATGTAATTGCTTTTCACAAAGTAAAAAAACATCCTTTATCGAAAAAATAAAAGAAAGAGCCCTAGCTACAACAGGTGTAAACTATCAGCAAGACTATGTTTCGTCAATGCTTTTTCGGAAGCAGAAATTTTAACCCCAGTCCTAGTTTAATTTAAGGATGTGGCTAGTTCTAGGTTGATTGACCTCATTATGTTTCAGTTGTAATTCATGCTGCAACTCATTACTAGTTGTTATCACCGGAATTTAGCCAGAGCAGGAGGTGGGCCGTGATCGAAGATGGGCTTAGAGGACATGCGTATAAAGTGTCTCTGAATCGGCCTTGTGCGAAAGTTTGGGCTAGATTGCCCATGTATCTGTATATTATGGTAGATTACGTTTTAGGCTTAGAATTAAGAGATAGAGTTTAGTCGTACACAGCTGGGTTTATTCCCAAGATAGAAAGTCTACGGACTATAAATATGTACCTAGGGTTATTGAGAAAGGAGGACGATCACATTCACAACAAACCAATCTAGGCGCATCGCCACCCCTTGTTTCGAGGGTTTCTTCCGGGTAAGCGTCATGCTGCCTAGATCGCATCTTGCGATCTAGGCAGTATCTGTTTATTCGTTGCTTGGTGTTGCTCGTGCTGAAGCCTTGTTGATGGCGAGCACCCTTATCGTAGATGTTTTGGGGCTGACGTCGATACTTTCATGATCTGCTTGCTTAGCTACGCTGCCCCTTAATATCTAGCTGCCTTTGCACCTATCTTGGGTGTAAGGGCAGCATCTTGCTTAGTTTTTATTTAGTAGATCTGATCTGTTATAGTCGTTCCTTGTTCTTCAAGGATTAGTTTGATATCCGCATGGTTAGGCCTTACAAACGGGTTGAACGATCCGGTAGTGCGTAAGCTATAGTCTGCTGATCCTAGAGGGATTGTTCCGGGAATCGACGTTATGTTGGTTTTTAGGCCTCTTTAGGACTAGTTTTCTATTATCTTACGTATCTGCTAGGCTCAACTACGCGTAGGATGTTCCGGTTATGCGGTGAAAACCCTAGACTGTCGTAGATTGATTTATCTTGGTTTTGATTAAGCAGGATCCCCGTGTTATCGTAAATCCAACGTGAATCATGGGTCAATCGGCTCTTTGAGCTGATTCACAGAGTAACCTAAGAGCCGATCGGGGCTCGTATTTAATGTTTACGTGTTTGCCATGCAGGAAACTAATTGAAGCAATCCATCACCTTCCTGACCAGGTATAGGTCAGGTGGCACGCCCTTGCACCAGCTAGGACGTGTGCCGGAGCATTGCGGGCCGTTTCCCGAGGGACCAGGGCCCACCAGCAGTCCTGGGAGCCTCCCGGCTCTCCGTGTTGCCCGTCGCTGCTCGCCGGTGGGTTTTGGTAGGCAACACATTCTGGCACGCCCGGTGGGACGCTCTACAACAACAACTACGTCGACATCCGCCGCAACTATGTCAAAATCTGCAGATGAGGTGGCGAACGAACCAGTCACGTACGCAGATCTGCCTGAGGAGCACAAGAAGAAATATGACGAGATTAAAGCCCTTTTAGAAGCCGATCTCATCGGCTCCTTCGCGAAGACCCGTTCACATGGCATCAGGTGGAAAGGGTTCTCACCCGAAGGTGCTCTTGATGAAGTAGACATGTCTACCTCTTCAGAGGAACGCACCAGAGCTCTGCGCCAGGAAATTAATTACATGGTGGCTCATTCCCTACACCGTCATTCTGAGAGCCTGGTGAACGCTTTTGAGCGCGTTGCGGTTCGCGTGGTTCAGGAAATCATGAAGCATCAATACTCTCCGTCAGGACCTACTCTAGGGACTCACCAGGGAGAAATACTGTTCCAGACCAGACCGCCGCTGCCATTCGCTCTTACAGCTCCAGAGCCACAGGGTTCACCGGCGTACGTCGTCTACAAGGTTGGAGGCGATCCTGGCGATTGCCAATTCCTGTATGAGCCGCCTAAAGAGATCCCACATGGATACGTGTGTACATACGTGCTGGACTGCAATACCTTGGCGCACACGAACCAGATTGCACCAGCAGGGATTTATGGAGCGGACGCCGATAAACAGGCATGGCTAGCGAAATATGCCACCGGAACGAGTCATGAGAGCTCGGTCCCTGCAGCTCATACCATGGAACAACTCAGTACCATCTTGAGAGACCAGTTCGGCATCCTGCCGAAGAGGAAAACAATCGGCTATTCCAAGCCGTACCCCGACGAGTATGATTTGATCCCGCTGCCACCCAAGTATCGGCTCCCTGAATTCTCAAAATTCAATGGAGCAGAAGGGTCTAGCTCAATTGAGCACGTGAGCCGATATTTGGCACAGTTGGGCATGATTTCGAGCATCAGACCCGTTACGTGTAAGGTTTTTTGCACAATCTCTCACGGGATCAGCCTTTGGGTGGTACACCTCGTTGCCACCAAACTCAGTCCGGACGTGGAAGCAACTGGAAGAACAGTTTCACGTTCAATATCACTCAGAAGCTACCGAGGCTGGCATTGCCGATCTAACGCAGGTGCGGCAGAAGCGGGGAGAGACGGTGTCGGAATATATTCAACGTTTCAGGACTGTCAGGAACCGATGTTATTCGGTTCGTTTAACTGAGAAAGAAGCGATCGATCTGGCAGCATTGGGCCTCGCAACGCCGATCAAGGATCTGGCTTTCCAAGTAGAGTACAGTTCACTGTCGCACATGGTCCAGAAACTAACATCGTATGAGCAGCGACACCCTGAATTGTACCAGGACAAGTTTAAGCTGAGGATTCTGCAGAAGACCTGGAAGTAGCCGTGGCTGAATGGGCTCGGGGGCAGCTCCCGTGTCCTGCAAATGGGTGAAACCACAAGGGCCTGCAAAAGGGTTTGACTTCGATGTGAGCAAAGCTGAGCAGATATTTGATTTATTGCTTAAGGAAAAACAGCTGAAGTTACCCGAAGGCCATAAAATCCCTATGATACGTCTCCGACGTATCGATAATTTCTTATGTTCTATGCCATATTATTGATGATACCTACATGTTTTATGCACACTTTATGTCATATTCGTGCATTTTCTGGAACTAACCTATTAACAAGATGCCGAAGTGTCGGTTCTCGTTTTCTCGCTGTTTTTGGTTTCGAAATCCTAGTAACGAAATATTCTCGGAATTGGACGAAACGAAGACCCGGGGGCCTATTTTTCCACGGAGCTTCCGGAAGACCGAAGAGCATACGAAGTGGGGCCACGAGGTGGCGACACCACATGGCGGCGCGGCCAAGGGGGCCCGCGCCGCCTATGGTGTGGGCCCCTCGTCGGGCCCCGACTCGCCCTTCCGCCTACTTAAAGCCTCCGTCGCGAAACCCCCGAGGCGAAAAACCACGATACGGAAAACCTTACCGAGACGCCGCCGCCGCCGATCCCATCTCGGGGGATTCGGAGATCTCCTCCGGCACCCCGCCGGAGAGGGGATTCATCTCCCGGAGGACTCTACACCGCCATGGTCGCCTCCGGAGTGATGAGTGAGTAGTTCACCCCTGGACTATGGGTCCATAGCGGTAGCTAGATGGTTGTCTTCTCCTCATTGTGCTTCATTGTTGGATCTTGTGAGCTGCCTAACATGATCAAGATCATCTATCCGTAATTCTATATGTTGTGTTTGTCGGGATCCGATGGATAGAGAATACCATGTCATGTTAATTATCAAGTTATTACATATGTGTTGTTTATGATCTTGCATGCTCTCCGTTACTAGTAGAGGCTCTGGCCAAGTTTTTGCTTTTAACTCCAAGAGGGAGTATTTATGCTCGATAGTGGGTTCATGCCCGCATTGACACCGGGACGAGTGACGAGAAAGTTCTAAGGTTGTGTTGTGCTTGTTGCCACTAGGGATAAAACATTGGCGCTATGTCCGAGGATGTAGTTGTTGATTACATTACGCACCATACTTAATGCAATTGTCCGTTGCTTAGCAACTTAATACTGGAAGGGGTTCGGATGATAACCTCGAAGGTGGACTTTTTAGGCATAGATGCGGTTGGATGGCGGTCTATGTACTTTGTCGTAATGCCCAATTAAATCTCACTATACTTATCATGTCATGTATGTGCATTGTTATGCCCTCTCTATTTGTCAATTGCCCGACTGTAATTTGTTCACCCAACATGCTTTTATCTTATAGAGAGACACCTCTAGTGAACTGTGGACCCCGGTCCATTCTTTAATACTGAAATACAAATCTGCTGCAATACTTGTTTTTACTGTTTTCTCTGCAAACAATCATCTTCCACACAATACGGTTAATCCTTTGTTACAGCAAGCCGGTGAGATTGACAACCTCCCTGTTTCGTTGGGGCAAAGTACTTTGGTTGTGTTGTGCAGGTTCCACGTTGGCGCCGGAATCCCTGGTGTTGCGCCGCACTACATCCCGCCGCCATCAACCTTCAACGTGCTTCTTGGCTCCTCCTGGTTCGATAAACATTGGTTTCTTTCTAGGGAAAACTTGCTGCTGTGCGCATCATACCTTCCTCTTGGGGTTGCCCAACGAACGTGTGAAATACACGCCATCAAGCTCTTTTTCGGCGCCGTTGCCGGGGAGATCAAGACACGCTGCAAGGGGAGTCTCCACTTCCCAATCTCTTTACTTTGTTTTTGTCTTGCTTTATTTTATTTACTACTTTGTTTGCTGCATTATATCAAAACACAAAAAAAATTAGTTGCTAGTTTTACTTTACTTACTGTCTTGTTTGCTATATCAAAAACACAAAAAAAATAGTTTACTTGCATTTACTTTATCTAGTTTGTTTTATTTACTGCTGCTAAAATGGCCAACCCTGAAAATACTAAGTTGTGTGACTTCACTAGCACAAATAATAATGATTTTCTATGCACACCTATTGCTCCACCTGCTACTATAGCAGAATTCTTTGAAATTAAACCTGCTTTACTTAATCTTGTTATGCGAGAGCAATTTTCTGGTGTTAGTTCTGATGATGCTGCTGCCCATCTCAATAATTTTGTTGAACTATGTGAAATGCAAAAATATAAAGATGTAGATGGTGACATTATAAAATTAAAATTGTTTCCTTTCTCATTAAGAGGAAGAGCTAAAGATTGGTTGCTATCTCTCGCCTAAGAATAGTATTGATTCATGGACTAAATGCAAGGATGCTTTTATTGGTAGATATTATCCCCCTGCTAAAATTATATCTTTGAGGAGAAGCATAATGAATTTTAAACAATTGGATAATGAACATGTTGCTCAAGCTTGGGAAAGAATGAAATCCCTGGTTAAAAATTGCCCAACCCATGGACTGACTACTTGGATGATCATCCAAACCTTCTATGCAGGACTAAATTTTTCTTCGCGGAATTTATTGGATTCAGCTGCTGGAGGTACCTTTATGTCCATCACTCTTGGTTAAGCAACAAAGCTTCTTGATAATATGATGATTAATTACTCTGAATGGCACACGGAAAGAGCTCCACAAGGTAAGAAGGTAAATTCTGTTGGAGAATCCTCTTCCTTGAATGATAAGGTTGATGCTATTATGTCTATGCTTGCGAATGATAGGACTAATGTTGATCCTAATAATGTTCCATTAGCTTCATTGGTTGCCCAAGAAGAACATGTTGATGTAAACTTCATTAAAAATAATAATTTCAACAACAATGCTTATCGGAACAATTCTAGTAATAACTATAGGCCATATCCTTATAATAATGGTAACGGTTATGCTAATTCTTATGGAAATTCTTACAACAATAATAGGAATACACCCCCTGGACTTGAAGCCATGCTTAAAGAATTTATTAGTACACAAACTGCCTTTAACAAATCCGTTGAGGAAAAGCTCAATAAAATTGATATTCTTGTTTCTAGAGTTGATAGTCTTGCCTCTGATGTTGATCTTTTGAAATCGAAAGTTATGCCTAATAGGGATATTGAAAATAGAATTGTTACTACAGCAAATGCCATCCAAGTTAGAATTAATGAGAATATAAGATTAATGGCTGAACTCGCGTGCTAGGTGGGATAGAGAAGAAAATGAAAAACTAGCTAAAGAGAAAAATGTAGCTAAAGTTTGGACTATTACCACCACTAGCAATGCTAATTCTTCACATGTTGCTGCACCTCCTACTATCAATGGTAAAATAATTGGTGTTGGCAATGTTTCTACTTCTAGTGCAAAGCGCGCAAAATTACCTGAAACTGCTAAAACTGCTGAAACTGCTTGTGATAAAACTGCTGAAATTTTTTCCAACCTTGGGGATGATAATCCCATTGCTTTAGATTGTAATGATTTAGATTTTGATGATTGCCACATCTCTGAAGTTATAAAGTTCTTGCAAAAACTTGCTAAGAGTCCCAATGCTAGCGCTATAAACTTGGCTTTCACAAAACATATTACAAATGCTCTCATAAAAGCTAGAGAAGAGAAACTAAAACTTGAAACTTCTATTCCTAGAAAGCTAGAGGATGGTTGGGAGCCCATCATTAAAATGAGAGTCAAAGATTTTGATTGTAACGCTTTATGTGATCTTGGTGCAAGTATTTCGTTATGCCTAAAAAAGTCTATGATATGCTTGACTTGCCACCATTGAAAAACTGTTATTTGGATGTTAATCTCGCTGATAATGCTAAAAAGAAACCTTTGGGGAAAGTTGATAATGTTCATATTATGGTTAACAATAACCTTGTCCCCGTTGATTTTGTTGTCTTGGATATTGAATGCAATGCATCTTGCCCCATTATATTGGGAAGACCTTTTCTTCGAACCGTTGGTGCCACTATTGATATGAAGGAAGGTAATATTAAATATCAATTTCCTCTCAAGAAAGGTATGGAACACTTCCCTAGAAAGAGAATGAAGTTACCTTATGATTCTATCATTAGAACAAATTATGATGTTGATGCTTCGTCTCTTGATGTTACTTGAGATACACTTTACGCGCCTAGCCGAAAGGCGTTAAAGAAAAGCGCTTATGGGAGACAACCCATGTTTTTACTCCAGTATTTTTGTTTTATATTTGTGTCTTGGAAGTTGTTTACTACTGTAGCAACCTCTCCTTATCTTAGTTTTATGTTTTGTTGTGCCAAGTAAAGTCTTTGATAGAAAAGTAAGTACTAGATTTGGATTACTGCGCAGTTCCAGATTTCTTTGCTGTCACGAATCTGGGTCTATCTCCCTGTAGGTAGCTCAGAAAATTAAGCCAATTTACGAGCATGATCCTCAGATATGTACGCAACTTTCATTAAATTTGAGCATTTTCGTTTGAGCAAGTCTGGTGGCCTAATAAAATCCATCTTTACGGACTGTTCTGTTTTGACAGATTCTGCCTTTTATTTTGCATTGCCTCTTTTGCTATGTTGGATGAATTTCTTTGATCCATTAATGTCCAGTAGCTTTATTCAATGTCCAGAAGTGTTAAGAATGATTGTGTCACCTCTGAACATGTGAATTTTTATTATGCACTAACCCTCTAATGAGTTGTTTCGAGTTTGGTGTGGAGGAAGTTTTCAAGGATCAAGAGAGGAGTATGATGCAATATGATCAAGGAGAGTGAAAGATCTAAGCTTGGGGATGCCCCGGTGGTTCACCCCTGCATATTCTAAGAAGACTCAAGCGTCTAAGCTTGGGGATGCCCAAGGCATCCCCTTCTTCATCGACAACATTATCGGGTTCCTCCCCCGAAACTATATTTTTATTCCGTCACATCTTATGCACTTTGCTTGGAGCGTCGGTTTGTTTTTGTTTTTTGTTTTGTTTGAATAAAATGGATCCTAGCATTCACTTTATGGGAGAGAGACACGCTCCGCTGTAGCATATGGACAAATATGTCCTTAGGCTCTACTCATAGTATTCATGGCGAAGTTTCATCTTCATTAAATTGTTATATGGTTGGAATTGGAAAATGCTACATGTAGTAACTCTAAAATGTCTTGGATAATTTGATACTTGGCAATTGTTGTGCTCATGTTTAAGCTCTTGCATCATATACTTTGCACCCATTAATGAAGACATACTTAGAGCTTGCTAATTTGGTTTGCATATTTGGTTTCTCTAGAGTCTAGATAACATCTAGTATTGAGTTTTGAACAACAAGGAAGACGGTATGGAGTCTTATAATGTTTACCATATGTCTTTTATGTGAGTTTTGCTGTACCGTTCATCCTTGTGTTTGTTTCAAATAACCTTGCTAGCCTAAACCTTGTATCGAGAGGGAATACTTCTCATGCATCCAAAATCCTTGAGCCAACCACTATGCCATTTGTGTCCACCATACCTACCTACTACATGGTATTTATCCGCCATTCCAAAGTAAATTGCTTGAGTGCTACCTTTAAAATTCCATCATTCACCTTTGCAATATATAGCTCATGGGACAAATAGCTTAAAAACTATTGTGGTATTGAATATGTACTTATGCACTTTATCTCTTATTAAGTTGCTTGTTGTGCGATAACCATGCTTCTGGGGACGCCATCAACTATTCCTTGTTGGATATCATGTGAGTTGCTATGCATGTCCGTCTTTTCTGAAGTAAGAGAGATCTACCACCTTTATGGTTGGAGCATGCATATTGTTAGAGAAGAACATTGGGCCGCTAACTAAAGCCATGATTCATGGTGGAAGTTTCAGTTTTGGACATATATCCTCAATCTCATATGAGAATAATAATTGTTGCCACATGCTTATGCATTAAAGAGGAGTCCATTATCTGTTGTCCATGTTGTCCCGGTATGGATGTCTAAGTTGAGAATAATCAAAAGCGAGAAATCCAAAATGCGAGCTTTCTCCTTAGACCTTTGTACAGAGCGGCATGGAGGTACCCCATTGTGACACTTGGTTAAAACATGTGCATTGCAAAGATCCGGTAGTCCAAGCTAATTAGGACAAGGTGCGGGCACTATTAGTATACTATGCATGAGACTTGCAACTTGTAAGATATAATGTACATAACTCATATGCTTTATTACTACCGTTGACAAAATTGTTTCATGTTTTCAAAATAAAAGCTCTAGCACAAATATAGCAATCGATGCTTTCCTCTTTGAAGGACCATTCTTTTTACTTTTATGTTGAGTCAGTTCACCTATCTCTCTCCACCTCAAGAAGCAAACACTTGTGTGAACTGTGCATTGATTCCTACATACTTGCATATTGAACTTGTTATATTACTCTATGTTGACTATTATCCATGAGATATACATGTTACGAGTTGAAAGCAACCGCTGAAACTTAATCTTCCTTTGTGTTGCTTCAATACCTTTACTTTGATTTGTTTCTTTATGAGTTAACTCTTATGCAAAACTTATTAATACTTGTCTTGAAGTACTATTCATGAAAAGTCTTTGCTTTATGATTCACTTGTTTACTCATATCATTACCATTGTTTTGATCGCTGCATCCACTACATATGTTTACAAATAGTATGATCAAGGTTATGATGGCATATCACTTCAGAAATTATCTTTGTTATCGTTTTACTCGCTCGGGATGAGCAGAACTAAGCTTGGGGATGCTTGATACGTCTCCGACGTATCGATAATTTCTTATGTTCTATGCCATATTATTGATGATACCTACATGTTTTATGCACACTTTATGTCATATTCGTGCATTTTCCGGAACTAACCTATTAACAAGATGCCGAAGTGCCGGTTCTCGTTTTCTGCTGTTTTTGGTTTCGAAATCCTAGTAACGAAATATTCTCGGAATTGGACGAAACGAAGACCCGGGGGCCTATTTTTCCACGGAGCTTCCGGAAGACCGAAGAGCATACGAAGTGGGGCCACGAGGTGGCGACACCACATGGCGGCGCGGCCAAGGGGGCCGCGCCGCCCTATGGTGTGGGCCCCTCGTCGGGCCCCGACTCGCCCTTCCGCCTACTTAAAGCCTCCGTCGCGAAACCCCCGAGGCGAAAAACCACGATACGGAAAACCTTACCGAGACGCCGCCGCCGCCGATCCCATCTCGGGGGATTCCGGAGATCTCCTCCGGCACCCTGCCGGAGAGGGGATTCATCTCCCGGAGGACTCTACACCGCCATGGTCGCCTCCGGAGTGATGAGTGAGTAGTTCACCCCTGGACTATGGGTCCATAGCGGTAGCTAGATGGTTGTCTTCTCCTCATTGTGCTTCATTGTTGGATCTTGTGAGCTGCCTAACATGATCAAGATCATCTATCCGTAATTCTATATGTTGTGTTTGTCGGGATCCGATGGATAGAGAATACCATGTCATGTTAATTATCAAGTTATTACATATGTGTTGTTTATGATCTTGCATGCTCTCCGTTACTAGTAGAGGCTCTGGCCAAGTTTTTGCTTTTAACTCCAAGAGGGAGTATTTATGCTCGATAGTGGGTTCATGCCCGCATTGACACCGGGACGAGTGACAGAAAGTTCTAAGGTTGTGTTGTGCTTGTTGCCACTAGGGATAAAACATTGGCGCTATGTCCGAGGATGTAGTTGTTGATTACATTACGCACCATACTTAATGCAATTGTCCGTTGCTTAGCAACTTAATACTGGAAGGGGTTCGGATGATAACCTCGAAGGTGGACTTTTTAGGCATAGATGCGGTTGGATGGCGGTCTATGTACTTTGTCGTAATGCCCAATTAAATCTCACTATACTTATCATGTCATGTATGTGCATTGTTATGCCCTCTCTATTTGTCAATTGCCCGACTGTAATTTGTTCACCCAACATGCTTTTATCTTATAGAGAGACACCTCTAGTGAACTGTGGACCCCGGTCCATTCTTTAATACTGAAATACAAATCTGCTGCAATACTTGTTTTTACTGTTTTCTCTGCAAACAATCATCTTCCACACAATACGGTTAATCCTTTGTTACAGCAAGCCGGTGAGATTGACAACCTCACTCGTTTCGTTGGGGCAAAGTACTTTGGTTGTGTTGTGCAGGTTCCACGTTGGCGCCGGAATCCCCGGTGTTGCGCCGCACTACATCCCGCCGCCATCAACCTTCAACGTGCTTCTTGGCTCCTCCTGGTTCGATAAACCTTGGTTTCTTTCTGAGGGAAAACTTGCTGCTGTGCGCATCATACCTTCCTCTTGGGGTTGCCCAACGAACGTGTGAAATACACGCCATCACCCTACGGCGCAAGAAATGAACGGGAGACCGTACTGCAAGTGGCATCACTCGTTCACCCACACCACCAATGACTGCAAAGAGTTTCGTCGGCAGATCCAAACGGCGATAGAACAAGGCCGATTGATCTTTGGCCAGTTTGCCATGAAAGTGGACACACATCCGTTTCCTGGCGTCAACATGGTGGAACTCAATCATACCGCGAGGCGTCGGCTAGATTTTTCGTTCGATGTTAACATGGCAGGGCCTGTATACCACCATGGCAAGGATAAAGAAAAAAGCAGTCACTCCCGTGGTAAGGAAAAGGAGGAGGCCGGCCCACGCGACCGACCCCGATATGACAACAGACGGTACCTCACCGAAGAACAAGTGAGAGGCGTGCGATATCAACGACCACTCTCCGCGCATCTCCTTAACAAGTATGAGCGTCAGTATGACCGACGTCGGCGGTACGACGGAGAAGACGAAAGATATCGTCGGTCTGACGTAGACAATGGAAGGTATCGTCGGTA
This sequence comes from Lolium rigidum, assembly GCF_022539505.1. NCBI lineage: Eukaryota > Viridiplantae > Streptophyta > Magnoliopsida > Poales > Poaceae > Lolium > Lolium rigidum. The sequence continues at coordinate 220,606,228 of NC_061509.1, forward strand.
TGATAGAAACGACGAAGGATATGAGCACCGCGCTAAGGGGAGCTCAAGAGAGCAGGAGGACATGAATAGACACTGGGACTACCCTTTCTTCAAGCACTGCTGGGATTCAGGAATGAGCCGATTGCCTACAATCGACAACTGCCCGGAGTGTAGACAGCGGAAGAGGGACGCAGGAGAAGTTTCAGTTTTTAAGCGTCTAGGGCCTCTCCCACCTCAGAACATACGAGCTGAGTCATCTCAAGAAGAAGACTTTGAGGAGTCAGAAGATGAAGAAGAGGATAAGTACCACCGGCCAAGGTGGTGCCCTGATGGACTCAGCCACTCCCAAAAGCGTAGGGTTCAGAGGCTACGTAGCTTGGAGCAAGCCGAGGCGCAATACCTGCACACGTTGAGGAAAGCGCGGCCCGATCTGGCCGTGAAAATTCAGCAAGCTTTGGACGAGGAGAGTCGTCCACCGAAGAAAGAATGGCGCCCCAAGCAAGTAAAAGCCGATGCAAGTACATCGGCTGGCACAAATATGGTGTTCATACTTCCATCGGAGTTTCGTGCTCCAGGAACCGAAGAAGTGCCGATAGCACAGTTTGACTGCGGTCCACGGCCAGTTATCTTTGAAAAGCCAAGAGAGAAGGGATACAACATATGAAGGCCCTGTACCTAAAAGGTTATATCAATGGGCAGCCTGTCGGCAAGATGTTGGTTGACACGGGAGCGGCAGTCAATATAATGCCATATTCCATGCTACGGCGTTTGGGACGCTCTAGCGCGGATCCGATCAAAACCAACGTCACACTAAACGACTTCAACGGCCAAGCATCAGAGACGCAAGGCGTTCTGAACGTGGAGCTAACCGTAGGCCGAAAAACCATCCCTACATCATTCTTCATCGTCGACTGCAAAAGCACCTACGCTGTCCTACTAGGGAGGGATTGGATTCGCGCCAACTGCTGCATTCCATCTACAATGCACCAGTGCCTGATACAATGGGATGGAGATGAAGTGGAAGTCGTGCATGCAGATGACTCGATCGAGGTCTCAATAGCCAGCATGAATATTTGGGACTCGGAAGACCAAGAGCCGCTCTTCGGAGTCAGTTTGGACGGCTGTGATCGCATCGAAGTTACAAAAAACAGGGTGAGGCTGGTCTTATCCACCGGCCTGACAGAGTAGCAAGAGCAACATTGATCGACGTACGTGGCAAGGCCGATCCCTGCGATCGGCCCCAAATAATAGAAAGCGATGATCTCACCTCAAGCATGTCACGTAGTCGTAGCAGGGAGACTCCCTCCTGTAGGGGAGCACAAATAAGTTGTAAACCTTCATTGAGCAATACAATCAAAAAGGAGGCCGATTCCAGCAATCAGCCAAATTTATCCTCACCATACGTTACTTCTGTGTTCAGCATTGATCTAGCAGGCGACGGGAAGCTAGGATATGGGTTTACATCGGCTGATGAGCTAGAAGAGATTGACATTGGTCCCGGGGATAAGCCACGACCAACATTTATCAGCAAAAAGTTAGATCCGCATCTGAGGAGCCTGATGATAGCTTTATTAAAAGAATACCCAGATTGTTTTGCCTGGGATTACACAGAGATGCCCGGTTTAGACAGGAGCATCATTGAGCATCGGCTCCCTCTTAAGAAAGGATTTCGGCCGTTCCAGCAGCGAGCACGACAGATGAAGGCCGAAATTTTAGAAGAAGTCAAGAAAGAGATCGAGAAAATGTTGAGCGCCGGGTTCATCAGGCCAAGCAGGTATGCTGAGTGGATTTCTAGTATCGTACCTGTAGAGAAAAAGGACGGCCGATGGTGCGTCGCCATAGATTTTTGGGATCTCAACAGAGCCACTCCAAAGGATGAGTACCCATTGCCGGTAGCAGAGACATTGATCAATGCAGCTGCTGGTCATAAGGTTTTAAGCTTCATGGATGGCAATGCCGGTTATAACCAAATTTTTATGGCTCCAGAGGATATACACAAGACTGCATTCAGAGTACCAGGTTCGGTGGGCTTGTTTGAATATGTAGTCATGACATTTGGACTGAAAAATGCCGGCGCAACGTACCAACGAGCCATGAATTACATCTTTCATGATCTGATCGGCAAGTTGGTGGAGATTTACATTGATGACGTGGTGGTCAAGTCTGTCTCAGTGGAAGGACACTTGGAGGATTTGCGACGCATCCTGGACCGAACTAGAAAATTCGGACTAAGAATGAATCCAAAGAAGTGTGCTTTTGGTGTGACGGCCGGTCAATTCTTGGGCTTCTTGGTTCATGAACGCGGAATTGAGATCGGCCTGAAAAGTCAGGAGGCAGTACGAACAATGAAGCCACCTACCACGAAGAAGGAACTGCAGTGTCTCATCGGCAAAATCAACTTCGTCAGAAGGTTCATCTCTAACCTGTCAGGACGAATTGAGCCGTTCATGGGATTGGTGAAAATTAAGCCTGATGAGGAGTTTCGCTGGGGGGCAGAGCAACAACGAGCATTCGACGAGATCAAAGAATATCTAACGAAGCCACCCGTGTTGGTTCCGCCCCAGCAGGATAGACCATTCTATATTTACCTGTCAGTAGCTGACACTTCCATCGCCTCAGTGGTGGTGCAAGTCTATGATGGTCTGGAGAGGGTCGCTTTCTACCTCAGCAGAAGGATGTTGGATGCAGAAACTAGGTACCCTGAGATCGAGAAGTTGTGCCTCTGCCTATTCTTTACCTGCACCAAGGTTCGTCACATCCTGCTGACCGCGGAAATTGTCATCATATGCAAATCAGATGTTGTCGAACACATGCTGTCGGCTCCTGTGTTGAAAGGCCGACTCGGTAAGTGGATGTTTGCTTTATCGGAATTTGATCTCCGGTATCATCCTGCGAAAGCAGTCAAAGGACAGGCGTTGGCCGATCTTATTGCTGAACGAATCAACACTGATATAGCATCACTATCTGTACGTGCATGGGCCATGTTTTTCGATGGATCGGCTTGTGATGATGGTTGCGGCATCGGCATTCTACTCGTGTCGCCTCGGGGGGCAACATATTCCTTCTCCATCAGGCTGTCTACCCCTTGCACCAACAATGTCGCTGAGTATGAAGCAATACGCAAGGGAATGGAGTTGCTTATCGAAGTCGGGGCAGAAGCAGTGGAACTTTTTGGAGACTCAAAGTTGGTGGTTTCCCAGCTCACGGACGAATACAAATGCGAGAGCGAGTCGCTCTTCCCATTGTATGCAATGCCGTGAGTTGATGGCACAATTTAGGTACATAAACTTCAACTGGATCCCGAGGTCACAGAATACCGAGGCGAACGATCTCGCACAGATGGCGTCAGGCTACAAGGACGTAGCAGATGGAGCCGATGTCCAGGTACAGTTCATGGAACCGGATGACTGGAGAGCCGATATCTTCAATTACTTGAAAGATTCGGCTCGGGGGCACCTAAACGGATAAGGTACAAGGCCATGAAGTATGTCCTTATTGGAGATGACATGTTCTACAGGACCTTGGAAGGGTTACTTCTCGGATGTCCGGGACCAGCCGAGTCGAATCGGCTCTTACACGAGGTACACGAAGGCGTCTGTGGAACTCATCAATCGGCTCATAAGATGAAATGGTTGATCAGGCGATCGGGGTTTTATTGGCCCACCATGCTTGAGGACTGTTTTAATTACTATAAAGGGTGTCAAGCATGTCAGAGGTTTGGGAAGATTCAGATGGCACCTGCATCAGCAATGAACCCCATCATCAAGCCTTGGCCATTCCGAGGTTGGGGTATGGATATGATCGGCAAAATCAATCCTCCATCGAGCAAAGGCCATGTGTGGATTTTGGCCATCACAGATTATTTTACTAAATGGGTGGAGGCCGTCCTATGAAGTCAGTAACGTCGGCCGATGTTATCAATTTTGTGAAAGAACATGTCATTCACAGATTTGGGATTCCCCAGACTATCACGACCGATGGAGGTTCGGTTTTCCTTTCTCGCGAGTTTAGAGAGTTCTGCGAGGACATGGGAATTAAGTTGATCCGATCGTCCCCATACTATGCTCAAGCAAATGGGCAAGCTGAAGCGTCCAACCAGAGCCTTATCAAGCTGATTAAGAGGAAAGTCGACGAGCACCCTAGACGTTGGCACGAGGTTTTGTCAGAGACTTTGTGGGCTTATCGCATGTCATGTCATGGAGCGATAAAAACCTCGCCATACCATCTGGTCTATGGACAAGAAGCCGTGTTGCCCTGGGAGATCACGGCTGGGTCGAGACGTGTTACGTTTCAGAATGACTTAACAACTGAAGAATATGCAGCCCTGATGAGTGATAGCATCGAGGATCTGACGGAACTTAGACTTTGGCCGCTTGAGAAAATTAAGGAGAACAAAGCCAAGGTAGCTCGTGCATATAATAAGAAGGTGAAGCCAAAGGAGTTCCACGTTGGTGATCTGGTATGGGAAGCCGTATTGCCATTGGGGACTAAGGACAAGGTGTATGGTAAATGGTCTCCAAATTGGCACGGGCCGTACAGGGTCGACCAAGTTTTAAAGGGTAATGCATACATGCTCGAGGAGATGAGCGGTGTGAAGTTCCCAGTGGCTGTCAATGGTCAGCATCTCAAGAAATATTTCCCGAGTATGTGGGATGATGGACAGTAAAATATGGGGGCCGATACATGAAATCGGCCAGTAAAAAAAATTAATATACGAAGTACAGCCGATGCACTGACATCGACTTTAGAACTAAAAAGCCGATGCATAGCCGTCGACTCTAGAGGCATAACATCAGGTCACCGTTTGAATTTGGGGGCTGGCCTTGCTGGCATTTTTGGTAAAAGACCGATGTGTTGCCATCGGCTCTTTGAGCGTTGATTTATTTTGATAATCGGAAGAATCAAGCATGGAATCCTTCTTCATTGATTAAAAGGGGATTTTTTACAAAGAAGAGCCGATTGCTCAGGAAAGGAAGAACAAAAGAAGAGCAGATTGCTACTACTAGTCCTATGCTAGTAGTCCCTAATCTAAGGGCCGTCG
>NC_061509.1:220611347-220629613 GCF_022539505.1 Lolium rigidum
CTCGCCGGTGGGTTTTGGTAGGCAACACTAGTACAATGAAGCAAATTTGATGGTTCGGGGCATTTTCTTTGTTGCATCCTCACTTGCAACTAGAAAAAAAATCTCAGTTCCAATCTTAGTCGCAGCTTAAAAAATTCAGTTGCAATTCCAACTTGCAACTCATATCCACAAATCACAATGTAACCGTACGATTGCAACTCGATTCGAACATATATGAGTTGCAAGTTGAATTACAACTGAGTTTTTCAGTTACAAGTGAGGTTGCGACTAAGATTTTTTTAATTGCAAGTGGAGACGCAACTAAGAAAAATAACATTATCGTTAGATTTGCTTTGTGATTGATGCTAGTCATGAGTTGCAACTAATAATTGATGGCATCATGTGGCTGAAAACCAAGTTACTCCCTCCGTCCAGGAATAAGTTTACATCTAACCTTGTCCTAAGTCAATCTTATTTAAATTTAACTAACTTTATGGAACTAATTACTAACTAACCATGATGTCAAATTGATACTAGGAAACTATATTTCAAGACGAATCTAGTGATATTTACTTAGCATCATGAATGTTGCTATGTTTGCGTATAAAGTTAGTCAAATTTAAATAAGTTTGACTTAAGACAAATCTAGTTATACACTTATCCGTGAAAGGAGGGAGTAGTGTTTAGTGGGCCAAGAACCAGACAATCTAATTTAGAGTGTATTTGAATTGCTACTAAAGCATACCTTACTACTTTTTTGGTCATGGCCAAAAGTTGGTTCTTGTTTGAATAGTTACTAACGTTTTGGCTATGCACCACTACCAACTCTAGTTTACTTTTTAGCCAATGTTAACTAACTTTTTTTTTACAGGTCAATTGTTAACTAACTTGAGAACAAGCAATAACTCAACTTAGTAGGCGGAAAGAATTTTTAGCACGCGAACGTGCGCGTGGCAAAGCCAGACGCGTTCAACGATCGAAACAAACTAGCCGCGCGACGCGTTCGTCTCCGTTCGAGTCTCCGAGAGATTACATGCCATAGGCAACAACGATGCACTGTACCGGGAAAAATATCATCTATAGCACCCGCCATTGCTGCGTCTTGGTCCGTCATTATGCATGTTGGATGCTCTTGACCCATAGCATCCATCCAAGTCTCAAATACCCACTTGAATGTTTCCTTCTTCTCATCTGGTATTAAAGCACACCCGAGCATGATGCTTTGCATATGGTTGTTTATCCCGACAATTGGTGCGAACGGCATGTCATATCGGTTTGTGCAAAATGTGGTGTCAAAGAAAACACAATCTTTAAACTTTCTGTACACCTCACGTGTCCTTCCATCAACCCAGAAAAGTGCTCTCACAGCATTGTTCTCATCAAGCTTTATAGCGAAGTAGAATTGCGGACTCTCTGCCCGAAGCTTCTGAAAATACTCCAAGGTTTTTGACATATCAGTATGAGTCACCTCATTTCTCAATTTTGTACGAATGTTCGCAACATCTCTGTTTGTGTACGGCAATGTTCGGAGGGTTCCATGCAGATCACCTAATGTGGCCATGATGAGAGAGGTGTCGGCATTGCGATTATGCAACGTCTTAATCAACATGTAGTCTTCGTACGGTACCTTGCGATGCGATCTGTAATACCTTGTCCACTCTTCTCTACTCATCATGGGATGCGTGTGTTCCTCAATGAAAATTGTAACTTCCCATTTATCCTTCCTTAGTCCAACTGACATCCTTGCTTTGCAATCATGCCTCTTCAACTTGTTTCTTCTCCTTTTTGGAGCTTCCGTCTTACTGCCAAAATTTTGGTTATCTGATGTTGCTTCCGTAGCCTTGTCCACTCCATCGAACACCTCCGGATCTAACAAACCTCCCCCCTTACTCTCAGCAACACCACCCTTCCGTGCATGAGCACACTCGAAATCCCTCCTTATCAAATGGTCACATCCCTTTTTCTGGCTCCTTTTAGAGCATCCTATCCTACTTCCAAAACCTGCTTTCTCCGCATACCCATTATAAAACATCTGAGCATCTTCGATGGTGTTGAAAACCATTCCAACATGTGGACACAATGGACTGGAGCTTTCTCCTTCTCGCTCTTCTGGAATCGAAGAGCTCTCTTGGTTAACCATCTCAACCTCCTACACATGGAAACAACAATTTATATTTATAGAAGCGTTTACAACTGGTATTTGCGGCTGACTACAAATTATGCTTCTATAAGTCATCTACATTCTTACATAAAACAAACCAATCTGCTTCATCAATTTCAACTGTTAGAAAAACTTAAACTACAAAACTTCAAAATATATACGTACGGTAGCTTTGCCTTAGGAAAAAATAGCTTCATATGATCAATAGAAATGCTTCTAACATACTGCAACTGGGCTCCATGCACCAACGCCCCTACCATGTTTTTTACATAATGCTTATGACATTCCTTGTAAACGCTACTGAAACTATAAGAGGAAGCTTCTTTGTTGCAGGCCAACACACGGATTTCCAGATAAAAAATCAAACAAACTAAAATCACTGCTTCAAACTTAAGTACTCGGGAAACAAGAAGACTACAGAGTTTTCTGGTTTATTGAACTATACCTCTCCATCGCCATTGTTCACAATAGGGGGGTTCCTGATTTCTTCAATACTGGGGCCGATTCCATTCGTTCCATATACACCCAACTTCTCTCTCAACTGAGGATCAATCACACATGAAGCACGCCGAAAAAAAGGATTTGTATACGTAGGATACTCGATGTTGTCTGTGAGGTGCGCCATGGTTTTTCCAACAAAACAAGCTGGAAGCACCCGGCCCAGATCCTACGTTCTACCAGAGGAAAGAGAGAAGAGGTATCACAGGCATGGAGACATAAGCGGAGGCGCCATCTCTGCAAAGGAATTAATGTCGGTAGCATTAAACAATTTGTTCAACCCATGGGTGCCTTAATTCATGTGTGGGCCTGCTGCTTCACATCACACGGTTCAGCTCCATCTAATCAAACGGCTGTGCAGGGGTCCGATGGGAAGCACTATAACGGGATCCGATTCCTAGAGGTTGCCCCTGGGTGTGGCTAGTTCTAGGTTGACTGACCTTATTATATTCCAGTTGTAACTCATGCTGCAACTCATTACTACTACAAATCATAAAGCAAATTTGATGGTCCGGGGTATTTTCTTTGTTGCATCCTCACTTGCAACTAGAAAAAAAAATCCCAGTTCCAATCTTAGTCGCAGCTTAAAAAATTCAGTTGCAATTCCAACTTGCAACTCATATCCACAAATCACAATGTAACTGTACGATTGCAACTCGATTCGAACATATATGAGTTGCAAGTTGAATTACAACTGAGTTTTTCAGTTACAAGTGAGGTTGCGACTAAGATTTTTTCAATTGCAAGTGGAGACGCAACTAAGAAAAATAACATTATCGTTAGATTTGTTTTGTGATTGATGCTAGTCATGAGTTGCAACTAATAATTGATGGCATCATGTGGCTGAAAACCAAGTTACTCCCTCCGTCCAGGAATAAGTTTACATCTAACCTTATCCTAAGTCAATCTTATTTAAATTTAACTAACTTTATGGAACTAATTACTAACTAATATGATGTCAAATTGGTACTAGGAAACTATATTTCAAGACGAATCTAGTAATATTTACTTAGCGTCATGAATGTTGCTATGTTTGCGTATAAAGTTAGTCAAATTTAAATAAATTTAACTTAACACAAATCTAGATATACACTTATCCGTGAAAGGAGGGAGTAGTGTTTAGTGGGCCGAGAACCAGACACTCTAATTTAGAGTGTATTTGAATTGCTACTAAAGCATACCTTACTAATTTTTTGGTCATAGCCAAAAGTTGGTTTTTGTTTGAATAGTTACCAACATTTTGGCTATGCACCACTACCAACTCTAGTTCATTTTTTTAGCCATAACTAACTTGAGAACAAGGAACGTGCGCGTGCCAAAACCAGACGCGTTCAACGATCGAAACCAACTAGCCGCGCGACGCGTTCGTCTCCGTTCGAGTCTCCGAGAGATTACCGCCAGGCCGCCCGCCTCGGTCGCATGCACGCACGTCGGAAGCTCCTCCACATGGCGAGCACTCCCCAAGATTAGCCCGCCTAACCCTCCTATAAATGGCGGCCCCGCGCTCCCATCTCTCCTCAGGCAAAGCACAAGGACACAGAGCAACCCAGAGAGCAGCAGCCTTCCTCGCCTCCGTTCTTCTCCGGCACCGGTGCTCTCGATCGTTCTCCCCGACCGACCGAGACCACCACCTCGACCGACCAAGAAGGGATGGAGATGAAGAAGATCGCCTGCGCCGTCCTTGTCGCCGCCTCCGCCACCGTGGCCCTCGCCGCCGAGGCCCCCGCCCCGGCACCCGGCGTCGCCGCCGGCTCCGCCGCCACCGGCCCGGCCCTCGGCGCCGTGCTCGGGGCCACCGTGCTCTCCTTCTTCGCCTACTACCTGCAGTAAGCGCGCATTCATCCACATTTCGCTGCGAGGAGGAAGGGAAGAAGATTACTCTTACGTATGGCTCTACGCCGCGCTCATCCGAAACATGCGAGTGCATTCTCAATCTTTGATGGATGCATGAGCATGTTTTGATTTATCTTAATTTTTTTTCTCTCCTCCATTTGGCGAATTGATACGCACCGGTCTGATTAATTTGGTGCTTTCTTGTTATATTCTGTTCTTCCCTTGGAGAGAGGGATCGATGGATATTGTATTATTGTTTGCCATCTGTTTGGCCTAATTTATAAATATTGGATTCAATCAGATCCTGTTAATTTTTTTGATTCTGTCGTGATGAGATTTCTACCGGTCTAAATTTCAAGGCATTTCGATCGTGAATTGTTTCAATATTTCGCATGTGTGTATGTCAGTGTTACGAAATCGGCAGAGAGCCTGCATTTTTCATCTAAAACGATTATTCATTAGTTTTTTATAACCTCACTTCTGAATTCTTTTCAGTTATAAAAAAATCGACCAGGCTGTCTCTCCGGAGCTCCCGTATTTCGACTACATGCGTGCCACTCTGTTTCTCAATCGTACCACAGAAACAAATAATGAGCATATGCAGAAGGTGGAAATCTTGTTTCTTGACTAGAGAACGAGGGTGATACCATCATGGACTACTAAAAAGGATTTAGGGTATACTTTGGAAGGAAGGAAAATAAAATGCAGGAATCGAAAAACAAAATGGTGAAATAAAATGCCAAGCACATTATAACCCCGGCCTGGAGGTATTTGGACCACCACAAGCCCAAACAGATGTTCGATTATTCACAGAGGAAACTACAGATGAACTTAGAAAGGAAAATGTTTCTCCACAGAGACCACCTTTGAATCCTTAAGGAAATCTCAACAAGGATTTTGAGCAAAATTTTCTTCTCTGAAAAATATGTATGGAAGATGAGATACCTATGGATATTTTTAGAGTAACTAAATTCTTCAAATTCTCAGAATTCTTTGCCCGATTTCTACATTTCAAAATCCTACCAATTGTAGCAAGGGAGTTCATATCTGCTTTTGTATTCTCAAAGTGTGCGAAGGTTGTGAAGTGTCAATTCCCATGATGATGAACACATACAGGAAAAGAGTGCAATATTAATCTTGTACATACAGCTTGTAAAGAAGTAATGTATTTTACTACAAGTAGTCCTATACCCAAAAAAGAAATAATAAAAAATATGAGATGCTCCCTGTTAGCCAAAGACAAGAAGTATCAGGATAAATAACTACAGACCATGTCTACTCTCGAGAAGATGGGATGCTGTCTCAGCCCAAAGACAAGGAGAAATATACTCCAGACCATCTCCACTTCGCGGGCAAATGCCAGACAGGTTCGCACTCTGGAAAGGTGGCTCCGGCAAACTCCGTGCAACCCCCAGTTGAAAATTAACAGTGCTGAAGGCAGACTACCATGCAACACAACGAGATTCAGAAATAAATATACACGATGTTGTTTCAGTCTCAGGGCTACCATGCTTTGATTTACCAGCTGGAATAGAACAAGTAATTACTGCTAAGCAATACAATTAGTAAACACAAGATAATCAAGATGTGAGATAAGATACGAGTCTCTATCGTAAACAAATATAGCGCACAGAAGAGCAGGGGGCACAATGAAGAGCCCTTCCCGTCCTGGCATCTACTAGCCAGTAGCAACTTGGTCTTGAAAGTTCAATTGGGATATCAACAAACTAGGACCAAAGAACGATATGGGTTGCCTATAATGTGTTCTTTGCACCTATTGAACTACCGCTCTTCTCAAGTGTTAAAGAAAACACAGTTTGCTGATAATCTTTTGTTAGACTCCCATTAATATTGAAGCACATAATGGTAAACTCTGCTTCACACATGCATCAGGTCAAGGTGGTGAATGGAAAATCTCAATTCTCAATTATACTAATCATGAGTTTTTTTTTTTTTTGAAACGGAATCAGGAGATTCTAAATGCAACTAAAGCTGCAAAAACTAGATCCCACTTCAGGTTCAAGAAAAGTTTCATGCTGCGGACAGGCAAGAATAATAAAGAACTTATCGATCAATTCAAGTTGCTCCACCTACAATAGTATTTACAGGGCCCAGGTAATAATGGAAGAAGCTGAGCTTAACTGGAGCAGTAGTTATATGAGACAAGAACTTCACAGTTCATTTCTAATAACCACCTCATAAACAAACAATATTAACTCAGTGTTGGTGTGACCGGATAGAAACGAATACATTAAATAATTAAGATTCCCAACAAAACCTGTCAATAAGAGCATTCAGTTAAGCAAGCAAGACCTAGTACAGCTTAAGTGGCAACAAGATAGAAGACAAAGCTGATCTATCTAAGTTTTGTGAAATTTTACTTGATGACAAGGAAGGCAAAAAAAATGGTACCATCTTTGGATAGAAAGCAAACAATCAAAAACTGAAAACAAGATAAACATACTACAGCTAGAAATGGATCCACATCTTCATGTAACTAAGTGCCCTAACAGAATGGAAGATGAAAAGATAACTGAAAAGTACATGAACTGGAAGCTGAAGGTGGGTGATGCAGCTTCCATTCACTCTGAATGTCTATTTATAATGGTGAAAAGAACAGCAGTCACGACAGTGCTTGTCTAATTGCTAAGAGCGATGTTAAGTCCTACTATCCGTCAGTTACGATAATTCTGGTGAATCTTTATCATTCCAGAGGTAACTAACAGGGGATGCCTGATGTGTGTTCTGTACAAAACATTGCCACTTGGACATAAGCTACACTGCAACTTGAATAAAGGACAACATAGCGTATGCGGACTTTGATGAAAGACCCCGTACATTCATCAGCTTATTTCCCTGAAAGTATTCTTTATAATGGCTTCCTACACAATTACCAGATTTTTATATTTACTTGGATTAGACATTAGACCACTTGGATGGTGTAAATATTGATTTCTCAGGAAGAAAGAGGTCTGTAAAATATATTTATCAAACTGTAGTCAAATACTCAGGCATCTAGTCTACAATGTGGTATTTGCACCTATTTGAACTATCGCTCTTCAAAGGCAACAAGAACTACCGCATTTTGCAAGTGTTTAACATAACATAGTTTGCTGAATAATCATCATGCTAGACTCTGATTAGTCTTTAAGCACATAAAGGTAAACCGTGCTTCATAGTGCATACACGCATCAGGTCAAGACTGGAGAACAGGAAGTCCCAACTCCCAATAATATTAATCAGGATATTACAAAACTCAAAAGCAAGAAATATTGCAAAAACTAGATCCCACTTCAGGTCAAGTACTCAAGACTGAACTATTGACAACAACAAGGTTCCAGCAAAGTTTCATGTTGTGGACAGGCAAGAATAATCAGTAACTCATCAATCAATTCAAGCTGATCCATCTACAATAGCATTTACAGGGAACAATACGGGAAAAATTCAAGATGTATCTGCCTTTCATTGCCCAGATCATATTGGAAAAAACTGAACTGAACTTGACCGGTATTAATTGATTCAGGTTCCCAGAAAAAAGTTGTCAATAAGAGCATGCAGCAAGGCAAGCTAGACCTAGTACAGCTTAAGTGGCAATAAGATATGAAGTCAAAGCTGATCTATCAAAGGTCTCTGAATTTCTGAAAAAATACTTGATAACAAAGAAGGCAAAAAGATTGTATCATCCTTGGACACAGAGTAAACAAAACAAAAGTGAAAATAGTAAGAGAAACATAGTACTGCTAGAAGTGGATCTACAAATTCATGTAACTACAAGTGAGGAAACAACAGGCTCTGCGGAGAAATATGCAAAATTAAATATAGAAATAGGCATTCCATTATCCAAAAGCAGCTCAAATTCACCACTTTTTATTGATACATTCTTATTTCCAAAATCCCTGAAATCTTGTAAGCCATAACTCACTCGACATCCCACAAACCAAACTCAGTAAAACTCAAACAACTGGTTAGTTTCCAATGCAGAGCTTTGGATTTGAACTGAAGATTGACGGCATGATTTCCTACAGCAAGAAGCAATAACTAGACAAGCAGCGCACATCATGAAGACTCCAAAACTCAGTTCAGCAATAGGGGATCAAAGCAATAGGCAGCTGGGAACTAAAATGCAGGTATAATCACCTAGTTCACAAATAAGTTATCAACTGAGAAATGGAGCCGGTACAACGTAGATCAACTGAAGATGATAAGGTTCCGGAACTGGTTTGATGTAACAGAAAAAAGAATATCACTGTAATAGCAACACTTGAACGATCACTTCAATACCTCTTTGGCCGTACATATAATACATATACCAAACTAAGCAGTACTTGAATGTCCAAAAGCACCGAAATTCAGTGTTCCAAGGTCTAATCACACATCTCCAGCTCGATCTTATTCCTCCAATACTGACACCAATCATCCTTCCTGGCTAGAGCCGAGCATAAGCTTACCGCATCAAGATCGCAGCTACCGACCCGACAGACACTCCGAGAGCGCAGGAGATGGCGACCACCCGCGTCCGGAGCAGCATGAGGTTGACGTTCTTCGAGGCCTGGAGGCAGAGCGTGAGCACCTGCAGCCTCCCATTGGCCTCCATCCTCTGGAAGAAGGCGACGGGCTTGATGACGCGGCGCAGCACCAGCGCGGCAGTGAAGGGGAACGCGAACGCCGCAACGCCCTGCACCGCCGCGGCCGACTCGACCCCGACGGGCGCGGCCCCGGAGATGATCCACGCTCCTGCGGCGAGGTGCGCCCCGCCGAGGACCGCGAGGGAGGCGCTGAGGCGCTGCGTGGCGCGGCGGAGGGCGTCGAGCTCCGCCCGCGCCTCGTCGGCGAGCGGCGACATGTCGCGCTCCACCGTGGGGCCCTCGATCTCCTGGTGCTTCATAGATTCCAGAGACGGGGGTGTGCCGGTGGCGGCTTCCGGGGCGGTGCCGGTGGCGGCTTCGGGGTTGGACCCTGGGGCCGTGGAGAAGCGGCGGTGGGGGTGGAGCAGTAGGAGGGGGTTGCGCGCATGGGCGTGTGGATTCGGGAAGCTCGTGCCGGGGAGGAGCCTGGCGGCGGTGGTCGTGGGGCGGAGGAGGCGGCGGGTGAGGTGGGAGATCGCCATCGGAGACTGGGAAGATGGTCGTTGCGCTGCGACGGCGCGGTGGCGGCTACAGCTTCGAAGACCCGCCTGGGAGAATTCTCTTCTTTTTCTCCGTCAAGGGCAAAGCGTAATTTGCGGTTTCCGCTTTCCCCGCGGTATGGCGAGTTCAGCTTGCAATAGAAAAGATAGTATAGGAATGAGATGTCACAGGGGTGCCACACAACCTCACACTTGAAAAAGAAAAGGTTAAAAAATCGATTTTTTTTGAAATCAAATTTCACCAAGCTATTAGGTTTTTCATACTTTATCAGATCTAAAGGTAATATAAATATTTGAAAGGTAATATAGATATATTTTAGTGAAGAATTATCATACTGTAACATGAGATCCATGCATTTGGTAAATGATGTTGGAAGGTAATATCCATATTTCAATTGAAAAAATCTATAGGACATAAAGGGAAATTGAGTTACATATAGCCTATATTTTCATTTTTCTGTTACACTATGTGGTTATCAAGATTTTTCGGCCTGGCATTCATGACCTCTATGTACATTGCAGAATTTGTTTCTCCCATCTTCTACACTCTCACATACATGATTTCAATGGACCAGATGACACCAACACATATTTAGACCGTTGAGGTTAGACTTATGACGATTATTAATTTATTACTATGGAAAACAAAGATGACAAGCTCATTGTAAGATCATATTGGTGCGTACAATTATATGTAGGATAACGTTGCATAGAAAACAAAAAATTTCCTATCGCGAACACGCAATCCAAGCCAAGATGCAATCTAGAAGACGGTAGCAACGAGGGGGTATCGAGTCTCACCCTTGAAGAGATTCCAAAGCCTACAAGATGAGGCTCTTGTTGCTGCGGTAGACGTTCACTTGCCGCTTGCAAAAGCGCGTAGAAGATCTTGATCACGATCGGTTCCGGCGCCACGAACGGGCAGCACCTCCGTACTCGGTCACACGTTCGGTTGTTGATGAAGACGACGTCCACCTCCCGTTCCGGCGGGCAGCGGAAGTAGTAGCTCCTCTTGAATCCGACGGCACGACGGCGTGGTGTCGGTGGCGGTGGAGAACTCCGGCGGAGCTTCGCTAAAGCTACGCGGGAGATATGGAGGAGAGGGCGGCTAGGGTTTGGGAGGGGTGGCCGGCCACTTCAAGGGGCGGCCAGCTTGTAGTCTTGGGGTGGCCGGCCCCCTCCCTTGGCCCCTCATTATATAGGTGGATCCCCAAGAGTTGGTCTCCAAGTCTTCGAATAAGACCCGAACCAAAAACCTTCCATATGGAGGGGAAACCTAGCCAAGCTAGGACTCCCACTAGAGGTGGGAGTTCCACCTCCCATATGGGGGTGGCCGGCCCCCTAAGGGGGAGTCCACTTGGGACTCCTCCCCCACTAGGGTTGGCCGGCCATGGAGGTGGAGTCCCATGTGGACTCCACTTCCTTGGTGGTTTCTTCCGAACTTTTCTAGAACCTTCTAGAACCTTCCATAGAACCTTACGCGACATTTTAATTCACATAAAATGACATCCTATATATGAATCTTATTCTCCGGACCATTCCGGAACTCCTCGTGATGTCCGGGATCTCATCCGGGACTCCGAACAAATATTCGAACTCCATTCCATATTCAAGTACTACCATTTCAACATCCAACTTTAAGTGTGTCACCCTACGGTTCGTGAACTATGCGGACATGGTTGAGTACTTACTCCGATGATGGCGTGTATTTCACACGTTCGTTGGGCAACCCCAAGAGGAAGGTATGATGCGCACAGCAGCAAGTTTTCCCTCAGAAAGAAACCAAGGTTTATCGAACCAGGAGGAGCCAAGAAGCACGTTGAAGGTTGATGGCGGCGGGATGTAGTGCGGCGCAACACCGGAGATTCCGGCGCCAACGTGGAACCTGCACAACACAACCAAAGTACTTTGCCCCAACGAAACGGTGAGGTTGTCAATCTCACCGGCTTGCTGTAACAAAGGATTAACCGTATTGTGTGGAAGATGATTGTTTGCGAGAGAAAATAGTAAAGACAAGTATTGCGACAGATTTGTATTTCAATATTAAAGAATGGACCGGGGTCCACGAGTTCACTAGAGGTGTCTCTCCCATAAGATAAAAGCATGTTGGGTGAACAAATTACGGTCGGGCAATTGACAAATAGAGAGGGCATAACAATGCACATACATGACATGATAAGTATAGTGAGATTTAATTGGGCATTACGACAAAGTACATAGACCGCCATCCAACTGCATCTATGCCTAAAAAGTCCACCTTCGGGTTATCATCCGAACCCCCTCCGGTATTAAGTTGCTAAACAACGAGACAATTGCATTAAGTATGGTGCGTAATGTAATCAACAACTACATCCTCGGACATAGCGCCAATGTTTTATCCCTAGTGGCAACGAGCACAACACAACCTTAGAACTTTTCGTCCATCGTCCCGGTGTCAATGCAGGCATGAACCCACTATCGAGCATAAGTACTCCCTCTTGGAGTTAAAAGTAAAAACTTGGCCGGAGCCTCTACTAGAAACGGAGAGCATGCAAGATCATAAACAACACATGTGTAATAACTTGATAATTAACATGACATGGTATTCTCTATCCATCGGATCCCGACAAACACAACATATAGAATTACGGATAGATGATCTTGATCATGTTAGGCAGCTCACAAGATCCAACAATGAAGCACAATGAGGAGAAGACAACCATCTAGCTACTGCTATGGACCCATAGTCCAGGGGTGAACTACTCACTCATCACTCCGGAGGCGACCATGGCGGTGTAGAGTCCTCCGGGAGATGAGTCCCCTCTCCGGCAGGGTGCGGAGGAGATCTCCGAGAATCCCCGAGATGGGATCGGCGGCGGCGGCGTCTCCGGAAGGTTTTCCGTATCGTGGTTTTTCGCCTCGGGGGTTTCGCGACGGAGGCTTTAAGTAGGCGGAAGGGCGAGTCGGGGGCCGGACGAGGGGCCCGGACCACGGGCGGCGCGGGCCCCCCTTGGCCGCGCCGCCATGTGGTTTGGCCACCTCGTGGCCCCACTTCGTATGTTCTTCGGTCTTCGGAAGCTCCGTGGAAAAATAGGCCCCCGGGTCTTCGTTTCGTCCAATTCCGAGAATATTTCGTTACTAGGATTTCGAAACCAAAAACAGCGAGAAAACGAGAGCGGCACTTCGGCATCTTGTTAATAGGTTAGTTCCGGAAAATGCACGAATATGACATAAAGTGTGCATAAAACATGTAGGTATCATCAATAATATGGCATAGAACATAAGAAATTATCGATACGTCGGAGACGTATCAAGCATCCCCAAGCTTAGTTACGCTCGTCCAGAGCGAGTAAAACGATAACAAAGATAATTTACGAAGTGATATGCCATCATAACCTTGATCATACTATTTGTAAACATATGTAGTGAATGCAGCGATCAAAACAATGGTAATGACATGAGTAAACAAGTGAATCATATAGCAAAGACTTTTCATGAATAGTACTTCAAGACAAGTATTAATAAGTCTTGCATAAGAGTTAACTCATAAAGCAATAAATCAAAGTAAAGGTATTGAAGCAACACAAAGGAAGATTAAGTTTCAGCGGTTGCTTTCAACTTGTAACATGTATATCTCATGGATAATAGTCAACATAGAGTAATATAACAAGTACAATATGCAAGTATGTAGGAATCAATGCACGGTTCACACAAGTGTTTGCTTCTTGAGGTGGAGAGAAATAGGTGAAGCTGACTCAACATAAAAGTAAAAGAATGGTCCTTCAAAGAGGAAAGCATCGATTGCTATATTTGTGCTAGAGCTTTTATTTTGAAAACATGAAACAATTTTGTCAACGGTAGTAATAAAGCATATGAGTTATGTACATTATATCTTACAAGTTGCAAGTCTCATGCATAGTATACTAATAGTGCCCGCACCTTGTCCTAATTAACTTGGACTACCGGATCTTTGCAATGCACATGTTTTGACCAAGTGTCACAATGGGGTACCTCCATGCCGCCTGTACAAAGGTCTAAGGAGAAAGCTCGCATTTTGGATTTCTCGCTTTTGATTATTCTCAACTTAGACATCCATACCGGGACAACATGGACAACGAGATAATGGACTCCTCTTTAATGCATAAGCATGTGGCAACAATTAGTATTCTCATATGAGATTGAGGATATATGTCCAAGCTGAAACTTCCACCATGAATCATGGCTTTAGTTAGCGGCCCAAAGTTCTTCTCTAACAACATGCATGCTCCAACCATGAAGGTGGTAGATCTCTCTTGCTTCGGACAAGACGGACATGCATAGCAACTCACATGATATCCAACAAAGAATAGTTGATGGCGTCCCCGAAACATGGTTATCGCTCAACAAGCAACTTAATAAGAGATAAAGTGCATAAGTACATATTCAATACCACAATAGTTTTTAAGCTATTTGTCCCATGAGCTATATATTGCAAAGGTGAATGATGGAATTTTAAAGGTAGCACTCAAGCAATTTACTTTGGAATGGCGGATAAATACCATGTAGTAGGTAGGTATGGTGGACACAAATGGCATAGTGGTTGGCTCAAGTATTTTGGATGCATGAGAAGTATTCCCTCTCGATACAAGGTTTAGGCTAGCAAGGTTATTAGAAACAAACACAAGGATGAACGGTACAGCAAAACTCACATAAAAGACATATGGTAAACATTATAAGACTCCATACCGTCTTCCTTGTTGTTCAAAACTCAATACTAGATGTTATCTAGACTCTAGAGAAACCAAATATGCAAACCAAATTAGCAAGCTCTAAGTATTTCTTCATTAATGGGTGCAAAGTATATGATGCAAGAGCTTAAACATGAGCACAACAATTGTCAAGTATCAAATTATCCAAGACATTTTAGAGTTACTACATGTATCATTTTCCAATTCCAACCATATAACAATTTAACGAAGAAGAAACTTCGCCATGAATACTATGAGTAGAGCCTAAGGACATATTTGTCCATATGCAACAGCGGAGCGTGTCTCTCTCCCATAAAGTGAATGCTAGGATCCATTTTATTCAAACAAAACAAAAAACAAAAACAAACCGACGCTCCAAGCAAAGTGCATAAGATGTGGCCGAATAAAAATATAGTTTCGGGAGAGGAACCCGATAATGTTGTCGATGAAGAAGGGGATGCCTTGGGCATCCCCAAGCTTAGACGCTTGAGTCTTCTTAATATATGCAGGGGTGAACCACCGGGGCATCCCCAAGCTTAGAGCTTTCACTCTCCTTGATCATATTGCATCATACTCCTCTCTTGACCCTTGAAAACTTCCTCCACACCAAACTCGAAACAACTCATTAGAGGGTTAGTGCATAATAAAAATTCACATGTTCGGAGGTGACACAATCATTCTTAACACTTCTGGACATTGCATAAAGCTACTTGGACATTAGTGGATCAAAGAAATTCATCCAATATAGCAAAAGAGGCAATGCGAAATAAAAGACAGAATCTGTCAAAACAGAACGGTCCGTAAAGATGGATTTTATTAGGCCACCAGACTTGCTCAAACGAAAATGCTCAAATTGAATGAAAGTTGCGTACATATCTGAGGATCATGCTCGTAAATTGGCGTAATTTTCTGATCTACCTACGGGGAGATAGACCCAGATTCGTGACGACAAAGAAATCCGGAACTGCGCGATAATCCAAATCTAGTACTTACTTTTCTATCAAAGACTTTACTTGGCACAACAAAACATAAAACTAAGATAAGGAGAGGTTGCTACAGTAGTAAACAACTTCCAAGACACAAATATAAAACAAAAATACTGGAGTAAAAACATGGGTTGTCTCCCATAAGCGCTTTTCTTTAACGCCTTTCAGCTAGGCGCAGAAAGTGTGTATCTCAAGTATTATCGAAGGGTGGTGCACCTACAGCGGGGTTTGGAGTTTTCTCAACCATGCATAGTATATTGGATACATAAGTTTCAGCGTCTCCCTTTTCATTAGTCTTGGGCTTGCTACTCTCATCGAACAAATTTTCAGGAACAAGCCAAGCATAGTTATGTTCTAGTGCATCATTCATAGCTAGGAGTTTACATGGTATTGGTGCTTTGATCTTCCCACCATCATCAATATTATTAGTGTATCTTATTCTATCCATGTCCATCTTTTCAAGGAGACTAACAAAATTAGTATGAGAACCAAGCATATTAAATTTAGCGAAGACTTTTCTAGCCTCTCTTGCTAGGCCACCAAATTCTCTAAGAAGGGTTTCTAAAACAAAATCTTTCTTTTCCCCCTCTTCCATATCACCAAGTGTAAGAAACATGTGTTGGATTATAGGATTTAGATTAACAAATTTAGTTTCCAACAGGCGAACTAAAGCGACAGCAGCAATTTCATAAGTGGGAGCAAGGTCTACCAAGTGTCTATCTTCAAAATCTTCAATGGTACTAACATGGGTAAAAAATTCTTCTATATTGTTTCTCCCAATGATAGACCCGCGTCCTACCGGTATGTTCTTTGTGGTAAAATTGAAAGGAAACATGATGAAATAAGTAAAGTAAATGCAAGTAACTAATTTTTTTGTGTTTTTGATATAGAGTGCAAGACAGTAAATAAAGTAAAGCTAGCAACTAATTTTTTGTGTTTTGATATAGAGTGCAGCAAACAAAGTAGTAAATAAAATAAAGCAAGACAAAAACAAAGTAAAGAGATTGAGAAGTGGAGACTCCCCTTGCAGCGTGTCTTGATCTCCCTGGCAACGGCGCCAGAAAAGAGCTTGATGGCGTGTATTTCACACGTTCGTTGGGCAACCCCAAGAGGAAGGTATGATGCGCACGGCAGCAAGTTTTCCCTCGGAAAGAAACCAAGGTTTATCGAACCGGGAGGAGCCAAGAAGCACGTTGAAGGTTGATGGCGGCGGGATGTAGTGCGGCGCAACACCGGAGATTCCGGCGCCAACGTGGAACCTGCACAACACAACCAAAGTACTTTGCCCCAACGAAACGGTGAGGTTGTCAATCTCACCGGCTTGCTTGTAACAAAGGATTAACCGTATTGTGTGGAAGATGATTGTTTGCGAGAGAAAATAGTAAAGACAAGTATTGCAGCAGATTTGTATTTCGGTATTAAAGAATGGACCGGGGTCCACGAGTTCACTAGAGGTGTCTCTCCCATAAGATAAAAGCATGTTGGGTGAACAAATTACGGTCGGGCAATTGACAAATAGAGAGGGCATAACAATGCACATACATGACATGATAAGTATAGTGAGATTTAATTGGGCATTACGACAAAGTACATAGACCGCCATCCAACTGCATCTATGCCTAAAAAGTCCACCTTCGAGGTTATCATCCGAACCCCCTCCAGTATTAAGTTGCTAAACAACGGACAATTGCATTAAGTATGGTGCGTAATGTAATCAACAACTACATCCTCGGACATAGCGCCAATGTTTTATCCCTAGTGGCAACGGCACAACACAACCTTAGAACTTTACATCACTTGTCCCAGGTGTCAATGCGAGGCATGAACCCACTATCGAGCATAAGTACTCCCTCTTGGAGTTAAAAGTAAAAACTTGGCCGAGCCTCTACTAGAAACGGAGAGCATGCAAGATCATAAACAACACATGTGTAATAACTTGATAATTAACATGACATGGTATTCTCTATCCATCGGATCCCGACAAACACAACATATAGAATTACGGATAGATGATCTTGATCATGTTAGGCAGCTCACAAGATCCAACAATGAAGCACAATGAGGAGAAGACAACCATCTAGCTACTGCTATGGACCCATAGTCCGAGGGTGAACTACTCACTCATCACTCCGGAGGCGACCATGGCGGTGTAGAGTCCTCCGGGAGATGAGTCCCCTCTCCGGCGAGGGTGCCGGAGGAGATCTCCGAGAATCCCCCGAGATGGGATCGGCGGCGGCGTCTCCGGAAGGTTTTCCGTATCGTGGTTTTTCGCCTCGGGGGTTTCGCGACGGAGGCTTTAAGTAGGCGGAAGGGCGAGTCGGGGGCCGGACGAGGGCCCAGACCACAGGGCGGCGCGGCCCCCTTGGCCGCGCCGCCATGTGGTTTGGCCACCTCGTGGCCCCACTTCGTATGTTCTTCGGTCTTACGGAAGCTCCGTGGAAAAATAGGCCCACGGGTCTTCGTTTCGTCCAATTCCGAGAATATTTCGTTACTAGGATTTCGAAACCAAAAACAGCAGAAAACGGAAGCGGCACTTCAGCATCTTGTTAATAGGTTAGTTCCAGAAAATGCACGAATATGACATAAAGTGTGCATAAAACATGTAGGTATCATCAATAATATGGCATAGAACATAAAAAATTATCGATACGTCGGAGACGTATCATCCGACCAATAACCAATAGCGGGATCTGGAGATCCATAATGGCTCCCACATATTCAACGATGACTTTAGTGATCGAATGAACCATTCACATACAATACCAATTCCCTTTGTCACGCGATATTTTACTTGTCCGAGGTTTGATCTTCGGTATCACTCTATACCTTGTTCAACCTCGTCTCCCGACAAGTACTCTTTACTCGTACCGTGGTATGTGGTCTCTTATGAACTTATTCATATGCTTGCAAGACATTAGACGACATTCCACCGAGAGGGCCCGGAGTATATCTATCCGTCATCGGGATGGACAAATCTC
>NC_061509.1:220629713-220781790 GCF_022539505.1 Lolium rigidum
GTCATCGGGATGGACAAATCCCACCGTTGATCCATATGCCTCAACTCATACTTTCCGGATACTTAATCCCACCTTTATAACCACCCATTTACGCAGATGGCGTTTGGTGTAATCAAAGTACCTTTCCGGTATAAGTGATTTACATGATCTCATGGTCATAAGGACTAGGTAACTATGTATTGAAAGCTTATAGCAAATAACTTAATGACGAGATCTTATGCTACGCTTAATTGGGTGTGTCCATTACATCATTCATACAATGATATAACCTTGTTATTAATAACATCCAATGTTCATGATTATGAAACTAATCATCCATTAATCAACAAGCTAGTTAAGAGGCATACTAGGGACTCTTTGTTGTTTACATATCACACTTGTATCAATGTTTCGGTTAATACAATTATAGCATGGTATATAAACATTTATCATAAACATAAAGATATATAATAACCACTTTTATTATTGCCTCTTGGGCATATCTCCAACATTATACACCTACATCTTAATGAAACAACAATTTAACATTACCTTTGCCATTTATTTTCCAATTTGAGCGATTCTATAAACTTTCTTGATCCATTTTTCCTTCTATCATTGATGACCATAATCAAATCAATTTGTTTAATTTTCTTGAAATAACCTGTTCATGGGTATTAATTTGGTCATATTTTTTCTCTGCAACGTGCGGGGTATCATCTTAATTACAACCACACATGGAGTTCAGATGCAAGAAAGCATTGGGCAATAGCATAAACATGTCCAACAAGAAAGAATAATTGAAGAGATTGAGGATGTTAACGTTAAAGCGTCGAAACGAGATGGCAATCTGCCACCATATCTTCTACTAAAATAAATCTAAATTTTCTAGTATAACATGGCTCGACTTAAATACAATCTAATGCATATGGACTGGTATAAAACGATAAAACCTTAAACTGCGGCCTAAACAATGACTATCGGGAACTCCGCGGTAGTAGCCATATGAGCCGTATTTAAATGTGACTTTGTGCAATTGTAATGAACATGTTTGTTGACAACTCAACTGTAATTGTAATGAAAATTGTTCTATACAATAATATAACAAAATTAAAAAACTGAACCGAAGGAGCGATGGTCTCACCAATCACCATTGATCCGATGGCAAAAACACCCAATAACCTTCTTCTATAATGAATATAATGTGCACACCTGGCTTTAACCAGACCTTATCTAGTACAGCGGGAAGGATGTCATATTTCTGGTCCACTACTTAGACTCTACGAGGGCTTTAGGTGAGGAACTACTTATCTCCCGAGGCACCCTTCTCCTGAGTCCTACCCAGCTCAAGTTTAAGAATGCGCACAGCCCCAAGGATAGGTAGAGGGGGATCTTGTTCTGTTCAGTGCCGCCTCTTCCTCGGCCATTCAAGAAAGGGATTTGCTTCTTCTTACAGGTCCTTGAGAAAAAGAAGAAAGATAGGAAAGGAATTAGGGCGTTGCCGAAGGCAATGGTCCAGCTTGTGTGAATGGATTTCATTGTTTTTTTAGATTCCACGCAGACATTGGGGAGATACCGTCGATGTTCACTTTATTTTCAGAACAGAATGATAGTATAGGTTGCTATTCGAACAAGCCACAGCAGACTTTCCCAGGCGGGCTTGTTTGTCAATACCAGGCCGAAAAGGTTATCTATCACTCACCCCTGGAAACAAAGCGAAATCCGCATTTATTGAGAAACTGCATTCCCTTTTCTTTTACAAGACCATCTTATTGCCTCGTCCACCTTTATACGTGCAAACCTGTGTCATAGGCGTCAGTCTCGATGACGAAGGGCTTCTAGAAATCGGGCAGTTGAACTCGTGTTGGTAGTAGATCCACGCAAACACATGAGATGCACATAATTTTGCTGTTCCCAAGAGCGAACAAAATTGTTAAAAATGTCCACCAAAGTACATTTAACGGTGCAACACACAATACCGAACAATGTACATTCAAAGATCGCATGCTTCCTACTACCCTTGCAAGCGGTAACGTCCGGAAACAAAAGAAAATGATGCAACTTCTACATGAAAACGGATTTTTAGTATGGATTCCGAACGCAGCATGATGGGAAGCTGCTAGGAGATGCCACCGTTTTCGTGCCGCGAAAACGTACTCATGGTAGCCGCTTAGTCTAAACACGTGGTGTAACACCGTGGAACGCCAGCGACACGCAGCACGGAGTTCACCGCTCACCGGCACCGCACCGGTTTCGTTTCGGGTTCCGGGTTCGCCTTCCTCTCCAATCCACAGCTGCCGCTTACAAGGAACCACCGTCTCCCCTCTTTCTTCCTGCCTCCGATCCCCGCACCCAGCGAGCACCGCAAACCCTCGTCGCAAGAAAGAAATTCCACAAACCAAATCCAAAACCTCGCACCCTCACCCGGCCATGGTGGTGTACACGCAGGAGCACGTCTACCGGCACCCCTGGGACCGCGTGACGGCGGCGGCGTGGCGCAAGTTCACGGACCCGGCGTCCCGCACCTCGCTCTCCCACGTCGCCGACCTGCACACCCTGCAGCGCCGCGTCGACACCGACACCGGCCGCCTCCACGCCGCGCGCTCCATCACCGTGCGCTCCCCGCCGCTGCCCTTCATCCTGCGCCGCCTGCTCCCGGCCGCCGCCGCCTCGCCCTCGGGCGCCGCCATCTGCCACTGCGTCGAGACCTCGCTCGTCGACGCGCCGCGCCGCGCCATGGACGTCGTCGTCCGCAACGTCAGCCTCCGCGGCATCATCGAGGTCGAGGAGCGCTCCTCCTTCCGCCCCCACCCGGACCGCCCCGACGACTGGACGCAGTTCCGCCAGGAGACCACCATCCGCTGCCGCCCGCTCGCCAAGCTCGCCGCCGTCGCCGAGAAGGTCGAGACCCGCTGCGCCGAGCGCTTCCTGCAGAACAGCGCCAAGGGGCGCGAGGTCGTCGAGCGGATCTGCCGGTACCTCGAGGCCGAGGCAGCCGGGGCCGCCCCGTCCGCCGTCTGACCTCCTCTGGTTTGCGCCTCCTCCTCTCCTACCCGTTCCGGATCTGGTCGAATCGAATCCAAGGGTTCGCTCGATCTGCGCTGCCGCGCGTGCAGGCCCAGACCTCGCATCGTCGCCCTTTTTTGTTTTCACTTTGTTTTGTATATGAGCTGAATCCTCAATGGAATAAAGCTTGTGGGCATAGACTTATTAATTGATGTGCTGTCTGTGTGAATCAATTTTGACCCTCTTTTGCGCACATTTTGGTTAAGCTACAATATATATAATCTACTCTGAAATGACGGATTGTTCTTATTGCGCTTGCTTGACCAATTGAGTAAACTTGATCCTGATGTTCTTATTCCCGTGAAGGGGCCAATTATATCGTCAAGTTTGTTATTGAACATGGGAGATGCGTAATTTTGTGATTCAACACAGATAGGAGTACTTCTATTTCATTGATTCACTTATTCTTACTAAGCTACATTATAATTTGCTCTGGAATCACTGATTCTTCTTATTGCTACTTTAACCAACTGGGTAAAATAGTAGTCCTCCTGATGTTTTGATGGCTGTATAGCTCTGCTTATTCCTGTGAAGGGGGCAATTATATCAACAAGTTAGTCACTGAATACAGGAGAAAAGTGATTAGTGGTTGATCACAGATGTACCTATTTCATTGATTAGTTAGAATTCGCCTATTACTTTGACTGAAGCTACCATCTGTAGTATGCTTGTTTTGTGGTTGTCATTCTGTCTACCTCCTATTTATATTAGATCATTAGTTCATAGGTACAGTATAAATATCCTGCAGCTCCTCAATTTTTCTTTCGCGAACCACTCGTCATATTCTTAGGTGGTATGATTGTGGCAGCGTTGGTGCTTTGATAAGACATGGATTGTTCTTGTATTACTTATGGTAATGTTGATTCTTGGCCCTATATAAATTTGGCTTGAATTTAATGTATTTCTTGTTTGTCCGCACGCTGAATAAGTAGTTTTGTTGAACTAGTTAATCATCAAGTTATGGCTTGGGGCAGCTTGCTTTCGAGAAAATAATAATGTGAGGCAGACCTATAGCTTCTGTAAGGATGGCATTTATGTTGCTGTAGTATTCAGCTACCTTTCTTTACACCTGAACAAACGGATCTCACCGATACCACCTATTACATTTAGTTGTTTTCTTATGTTCATACACATACATTTGTGCCAACTGGATACAGCTTCTACTTCATTCCGTTGTTCAATTGTTTGGTTTGTTTTTTTTGAATTCGAGGTTACTTAAAATGTTTTATCAACATGTTGTTAAACATAAATCTCACTGGTAGGCAGTGGCAGAGCTTCAAACAAATACTTGGGCGGGCCAAATTTAAAAAGAGCAAACAAAATCACATCTTAACTAGTGTGCCGTTCAGGGCAATTCAGAGCTACAAACGATTTTTTCAATCAATCCAATAGCTAGCTAAGATTTTTGGAAAGAAAAAAATACGCATGTTGGTGTGCTGTCTTGCTGCAATTGAAGGGAAATTTTAGGTGAACTGCTCGATTAATTTTGCATCTGAGGTTGCAGGGCAGCTAGACCTTGGGCTAGTGCTCCTATATCAACCCCCTTGGACATACTATATGATATGACAGCGACCGGCAACTGCCGCTCGGATCATTTCCCTGAATTCCTGTTTGTTTGGACCCTGAAAAATGTAGTCACTCAATGGCTACCGCAAAAGAACAAGGATGTATAGGGAATGGCTGAATTGACAATGGTCCTACTTTTGAAAGGTGTTTTGTTTTCTCGCAGTTCCCATCTCAGTCTGGTGAATGCAGTATTGCCGAACTGGGTTTGTGCAGCTAACTCTGCTAGTATCAGTGAACTGGGCTTTAATTGTTTGGCTCACAATGCAGTAGTATAGTATTATTTTGGCAAAAATCCTGGGCGGGCAATGGCCTGGTTTGGCCCCTGCGTAGCTCCGCCATTGGTGGTAGGGACAACGCTGTTAGGTGCTTAGGGCACCTCCTCGCATTTCCTTTCTGGAAAAATTCCTTGCATTGTTGTTAGGTGTAGGATTGTGGCAGCGTTGGTTCTTGCTATGACATGGATTGTTCTTGTGTTCATTGATGGTGATGTTGATTCTTGGCCCTGTATAAATTTCACTTGGATGTAATGCTAGGCAAGTTTCTTGTTTGCTTGCATGGTGGTTAAGTAGTTATGCTGAATCCTTCTAAAAAAAGTACTAATTCTGAATTAGTTAAGTTGATCCACTTGAGTTTCATCAAGTTAATAATGGGGGCAGCTTTGTTTTCAAGAAAAAAATAATGTCAGGCTATAGATTCTATGAGAATGGCATTGTACTGATGTAGTATCCTGCTGCTTCTTTTCTACTCCTAAACAAAAGCATTCTACTTTGGTGCCTGATGCTTACAATTGGGCATTTGATTGACTTGAAAAAATAATGTCAGGTGGAGTTATAGATATATTTGAGGAAGTTCTGATCTCAAGATTACATTTAGTTGTCATACATACATGAACATCTTTGTCAACTGGATAAAGCTTCTATTTTCTTCTGATGTTCAGTTGCCTGTTTCGTTTGTTTGGATTTTGAGGATACTTGAAATGACTAATTCAACATCTTTGAAACATAAATCTTGTGATAGCGACCATTATAGCGCAGAAAACTCTCAAAACAGGAATGCTTGTGGTATGCATTTTGTTGGCACGAGCTGTGCATTTAACCAATCTACTAGTAGTTGTCATTATACACCTGTGAATTTGTTCTTTTAATCTATTAGCTGATGCCGTCTCAGTTTATTTTTCTTTGCTTTATTCTTTCTGTACAGACTTGAAACATATCAATCTGATAGACTACATGTGCACATATAAAATGTGATCTGAATTCTGAAACTGTGATGTTCAACAGTTACCAAGATTGTTCAGTACTGTGAGCTGGAAACATTGTATGATCCGTCTGAGTTATGGCTGGAAAGATATACAGCTACAAATCCAGCGATTATTGTATGCCAGTGCTTCACGCACAACAGCCGCTTGTTCCAGTATTTGACTATTGCGGTAAGGCCCAAATTCAGAGTGCTGCCTGTATGGTAATCGAGTAATATTTTTATAGGCACCATGGTCCAGTTTTGCTTAAACAGAATATGCAGATGTGCTTCAGTATTTTGCTGCAATATGTTTCAGCACTGCGCTTGAAAATCCGTGTATCTTTGATCTTGCTGTCACTGGTGTGAAATGTCACTGCATATTTGTTTGGTTGCTGATCCAAGGCTGTGTTTGATGTAGCTGTGAATTATCATACCTTGTGTTCTCTTATGTGCTTTTGGTATAATCCGTGCAAAAAGACCTCATAAATCACGTCTTGATTGCTATCATGGGAGTATTTTTCTGGCGTACAAGTTATGGTTGTAGAATAAGTTCAGCATATCGTAACTGCAAACTGTTGTGTGATTGTTACTACTACCTCTGATCTTTTTTAATCAACACGGACACTGTAATAGTACATGCTAGCGATCTTCACAACTGTGCGTTGATTTAATCGGATTGGAGAGAGTAGTTGCGCCACCGCAATAGAAGGGAGATCACCTGAGACGTTGAAATTGAACACACATATGCATAGCCAAACCTATTGATTTCACGGTACAATCAAGAAACTCAACCAGGAACACCCAGGTCGCCACACAACGCACGACATGAGCCATTTTAGCCAAAGCACTGCTCCGACGGCAATGGACCAGGGATCGATCCCTGCTGGAAGAACTGCAGCCCGAACACAACGGCGATGGCGGCGATGGTGAGGTACGACACGCCCTCGGCGGCGCCGAGGAGGCCATAGGGCCCCGCCGGGAGGCCCGATCCGGTGCGCACCTTGGTGGTGATCGACCACCCGACGAGCCCCGCGATCACGAGGTAGCTGACGCCCTCCAGCGCGCCGAGCGCGCCACCGGGGCCCGGGGGGAGGCCGCAGCCCGTCGTCTTGAGCGTGTAGAGTGACCACGCCACGGTCGCGCTCGACGCCAGCCCGGCCGCCCCCGCGGCCAGCTCGACGGTGCTGTTGCCGCCGCTGGGCTCGGCCTTGCACGTCACTGGTTGCCGGCGGCGCCGGAGTGTGGCAGAGCCGCTGCGGCGGGCGGGATAGGTAGTTGTGGCTGTGGAAGCGGCCGCGGCCGTGGCGACAGTCGGCATCAGTGGGTGGAGGGTGAACGACGCCATGGCTGCCTGGATTTGTTGCTGGGAGACGAGAGGCGGGAGACTGGGAGACGAGACAGGGCTATCCTATCCTGATCTCCTGGAGGCTGGTACTCTTGGCTGCATATAATCGTCACTTTTTTTCTTGAGCCAGACGAATTTAAGCGGAGCGTTCAATCTTGCAAAATAAATTTGATGGATGAAAAGGCGAAGCTCTATCGAACTATTGATCAAACGTATAGTTAGCACAATCTTTCATGAGGGGCTACAAGGCATTTCCTAGAAAAAATCCCTAAAAAAGCTACAGGGAAGTTGCACAGAGCCACCACATCATACTATGCATGTAATGCATTTATGAATGGCGAAATCGCTCAATCTACAAAGTTTAACATAAACCAAACAACAAGAAAGACCAGTGGAGAATGAAAGTACACCATTACATAACCACTTTCTTTCGAGGAATATGTCTAAATAAGGAAGCTCTCAAACATCCACATCAATGATGATGAACAAGATACAATCATTTGGAAGCTCACAACACATGACAACTACTCCTCGAGCTCGGCTTACAAGATGCAATTTGAGGGCCTCACAAACTCCACCTTGCCGGGCATGGTGTGGAAGCATTGGGCTACCCCCAAATGCAAGATTTTCACTTGGCTTGTACTTCAAAATAGAGTGTGGACGGCGGATAGGCTCGAGCGCCGGGGGTGGCAAAATTGTGGAAATTGCAAGCTTTGCAACCAAGTTCAAGAATCCGCGGCACACATTCTCTTCACTTGCCGTTTCACAAGACGGGTGTGTGGCTTAACATCAAGGATTGGCTTGGTCTTGTTGACGTCGAACCGGATAGATGGATCGAGGCCGCCATGGTCCATGAGTGGTGGACATGCTTTGTGCAAAAAGATGGGCAATCAAGAAGGGCGATGTCCTCTCTTGCCATGCTTGTGTCATGGAAGGTGTGGAAAGAGAGAAACGCACGTGTGTTCCGGAACCATTGCTCCACCGTTCACATGGTCGCAACAAGGATAAAAAACAAGGCGACTCTTTGGGCTTCCGTCGGAGCAAAAACGTTGGGTAATGTAATGCCGGGAGAGTAATCCATATCTTTCTTTTGGGTCTTGGCTGCGGCCTTGACCGTCGGTCGTTTGTAATTTTCTTAAACCTTCTACTCTATCAATGAAAATGGCAAATCTTTTGCCTCGTTTCAAAAAAAAGAGGAAAATATAACAAATGTAATGTCAAAAAGGAAAATAATACAGATATCAACGTAATGGACATTTGTCCGAACAAGAATGTGTTGACGTCAGAAACCCACTGGCGGGCAGCGACGGGCAACACAGTAGAGCCGGGAACAACTAGGGCTGCGGCTGGCCCCAGTCCCTCAGAGCGACGACCCGCAAAGCCTCCTGGTCACACGTCCGATGCTATCGCAAGGGCGTGCCACCTGACCTATACCTGGTCGGGAAGGTGTTGGATGATGCCTCGCTTAGTTTCCTGCATGGCATACACGTAAATATTAAATACGAGCCTCGATCGGCTCTCGAGTTATCTCGTGAATCGGCTCAAAGAGCCGATCCACCCATGATTCGTACAAGGTGTCCGAATATATGGTGGTCCCGCTTGATCAAGATAAAGCTAATGAGATCTACGACGATTTAGGGTTTTCACCGCATAATCGGATCATCCTACTCACGATTGGGCCTCGCGCTCGCGCACGGTGACCGTAAGCCGATCCTAGACAGGGCCTAAAAACCAACACGAGGTTGATCCCCGGAACATCCTTTCTAGGGCTAGCAAACTTCACCCTACACGCCGCCGGATCCTCCAACCCTTTGTAGGGCCTAACTAATGCGGATATTAAACTAATCCTTGCGGAACAAGGAGCAACCGTAACGGATCAGATCTACTAAACTATGATCAAGCGGGTGCCGCCCCTACACCCGAGATAGGTGTAAGGGCGGCTAGATGCATAAGGGTCGCACTACGACAACGATATGATACGAAGAACAATGCTAACCCTAACACATCTAAGATAACTACGTTGCTCGCCATCAAAAAGGCTTCGAGCACGAGCAACGCATGAACAACGTGGGTAGGCTTGTGCTGCCTAGATCGCAAGATGCGATCTAGGCAGCATGGTGCTTACCGGAGAAACCCTCGAGACGAAGGAGTTGGCGATGCGCCGAGATTTGTTTGTGTTGAACGTTGGTTGTTGTTTATTCCATAAACCCTAGATACATATTTATAGTCCAGGGGACTTTCTAATTTAGGCGTGCACCTAATCGTGCACGGGTAAAACTCCGACTCCTAACCGACACGTAACCTAATATGTTACGTATACAAGGGCAAACTAGCCCAAACTTTGCATGTAAGGCCGATTCACGTATTTCTTCTATATATATTCTTCAAGTCCATCTTGATCGCGGCCCACCTCTGACTCGGTCAAATTCCGGTGATAACACATGCCCCCCTGGTTTTGGAATTAACAATTCCAAAATCATCCTGTTTTCCTCTTCGTCGGGTCATGTCATGGTAGAGCAGAACCGTCGCAGCATTTCTCATCATGATGCCCTGTTCTGGCCATCGGCACCCAAAAACCCCCAATCTCCCATAGCCATGTCCTCCCCTTCTTCCTCCTCCACCTCATCGGTCTCCTCTGATTCTTCCTCCTCTCGCGAGCCGACGCCGGAGTGGGGCTCGTTGGCGGCGCACGACATCCTCGCCTCGACGTCTTGGGACAAAGAGGAACATAATTCCTCCATCTGGTCGGAAGATGACAAATCCCTGACCGATGAAGAGGGCGACCTTCAATTCCTCGTCGAAGGGGAAGAGGAGGCAGAAAGCGAGGACGACCGCTTCTCCCGGGACGATTTTACCTCCTCCGAGGAAGAAGCGGAGGAGGACGACGATGACTCCCTTGAAGGTTACCCACCAGCAAAGCGCCTCCGCACCTGGTGGGACGACGACAGCGATGACGATGGTGAGGAAGATGAGGCTCCCGTAGAAGGCCACGTAAGCTTTGATGAAGAGCCTATCAGCAGTTGCGCCGGAGGCAGCGACGACGAGGGCAATAACGGCCCCTAGATTAGGGATCAGTAGTAGTAGTTGGCTTTTGCCCTCTTCTCCCCCGAGCAATCGGCTCTTCGCTTGTAAGAAATCCCTCTATTAATGAAGAAAATATTCCTCAATCAATTTCGCCTCCTTGTTGACTTTGCCGATCGTCGAATGGGGTCGCCGTACGGAGAGCCGACAGCAGGACATCGGCTCGCATTGCAATCTGGGCCAAGCCGTCGCTCACCCATACGGTCCAACAGGTCTTACTAGGCCTAAACCTCGTCCAAACCATCAGCTTGAACTCTTCATCAATCTCGCATTGAACCGATTCCATTAACTTGTTAATTTGAGCCTATTCCTCTAGAGTCGATATCAGCGTATCGGCTTTGTTATTCTGAAGTCGATGCCTATACATCGGCTATATTTTCATACTGTTATCTTTGTATGTCTTCTTAAGTCGATGTCTGCGCATCGGCTGTGGGATTCATTTTTTTTTTACCGGCCGATTTAAAATCGGCCTCCATACCTTACTGCCCATCATCCCACATGCTTGGGAAATACTTCTTGAGGTGTTGACCATTGACGGCTACTGGGAACTTCTGTCCATCCAATTCTTCCAACATGTATGCATTACCCTTCAAGGCCTGGACGACTTTGTACGGATCGTGCCAATTAGGAGACCACTTGCCATATGCCTTGTCTCTGGTTCCTAGCGGTAACACAGCTTCCCATACTAGATCACCAACTTGAAACTCCTTTGGTCTAACCTTCTTATTGTAGGCACGAGCTACCCTGGCTTTGTTCTCCTTAATCTTCTCTAATGACCAAAGCCTAAGTTCTGTCGCGTCCTCAATAGTGTCACTCATCAAAGCTGCATATTCTTCCGCTGTCAGATCATTCTGAAACGTGACACGTCTTGATCCAGCCGTAATTTCCCAAGGTAATACGGCTTCCTGTCCATAGACAAGCCGGTACGGCGAAGTCTTTATAGCTCCATGGCACGACATGCGGTAGGCCCATAATGCTTCGATAACTTCTCATGCCAATCCCTAGGGTTCTCGTCAATCTTTCTCTTGATCGGCTTGATTAAGCTCCGATTGGACGCTTCAGCTTGTCCATTAGCCCGAGCATAGTACGGAGATGATCGGATCGGTTTAATCCCCATGTCATCGCAGAATTTCCTGAATTCTTTAGAAACAAAGACCGAACCTCCATCGGTCGTGATGGTTTGGGGAATCCCAAACCTATGAATCACGTGTTCTTTCACAAACCGAATCACATCTTCCGATTTCACCTTCTTCATAGGGACGGCTTCCACCCACTTAGTGAAATAGTCCGTGATGGCCAAAATCCATTCATGTTTTTTACTCGACGCGGGATGGATTTTGCCGATCATATCCATGCCCCACCCTCGGAACGGCCAAGGCTTGATGATAGGGTTCATCGCTGATGCTGGTACCATCTGAATCTTCCCAAACATCTGGCATGCTTGGCACCCTGTGGGGACCCCGGACTAGCTGTCCGAAATTCCCTGTTATGTATACAGTTCACGGTCCCATGATCAGTGCGCCGTGAACACATAACCGAACTGATATCAAATTACACCATCCATTACAAAGCGGAAGAAGAAAATTACAACATGGTCACATGACCGATAATTACATAATAGCCTCGAAGGGCCTAACTAAGCATCGAGTAGCATCATCACTTCGAGCAGCGCAGTACCCAAGTCATCCGCCATAACCCTACAGTGCAACCGACCGGGAAGACGTTCCTAGCTCGCATAGACGTCGTCAACTCCTTCTTCATCCATCGTGTTCCTCCAAGTCCGGCCAAGTAAATAGCCGGGGACAAAGCCGTGAGTACATTTGGAATTGTACTCGCAAACCATCAAGAAAGGTACTTTGCAAGAGTGCAAGATAACAAGTGCTAAACTAAGATGACAAGAGGGAAGAGCTAATTTCTCTTGTGGAAATAGCATGAGAAAGAGAAATAGTTTCTCTTGTGGATAAAGCATGTGGAAGAGACATAGTTTCTCTCGTGGATATAGCATGCACCAGAGCGTCAGTTTCTCTTGTGGACATAGCATGCCGCCATCTCAATTGATGGGGACGCTTAGGAAGTTCTATGACATATCTATACCTTTATTGGAGATGAGGTAGCATAAGTCCATCTCAGTTGATGGAAATGCTAGAGGATTCCTATGACATACCTATATCTTTATTGAAGAAGATACTCCAAAAGATACATATGACATCTCTATATCTTTGTTAAAGAAGAGTTCCTCTTCAAGAAACATTTAGGAAAGAGTTCCCCACTTAGCCTTCATTTTTCCACGACCATCTCCATATGGTCAACACACGCCCTTTTTCCGTACCCTTCCGGTACATCCAACACAACACTTTCTTTGCAAAGCATTTATCAAAACAAAACTCAAGCCCCGGTAAAGGTAGACCTTTGCAACCCGTCCATGACCGCGGACGCGGCTATTCGAATAGATTTGACTCTGCAGAGTTTGCACACTTTCCCCACAACTATCCGGATACCTATCGTGTGGGCATCATCCCCGCATAACAACATATGCCACGACGGATACCCGGACATAACCTTTCGCCCATCTCCACCGGCACGAGTCCTTCCCTGCGGGCTTACCCCTTCCCGGCACCCCGGCAAGCATACCTCCTTTTGAGCGTATCTCCGGCGCCATGACGGAAGACCCTCGGTAATCGTCCGGCTATCGGTTAAGACGAGTGTATTGCCTCCTCCGGAGCGCAACCCGGCGTCGGAGGTCGTCATGACCCTCCCTAGAAAGTTGTGAAGGGTGCTCCTGCCAGCTTCAACAAACTACGGGCTAAGCCCCGTCCCACACCAGGGTAGAGTGGTTGCGCGATAAAAGTTGGGCTGGTGTACACATATACGCAGTGCCCCTTTTTAGAAACCATTTCTTTCTCCCACAACACCTTGGCGTTCCACGAACAGCCATACCCCACTTTCCCAAACATCCTTATCAAGATCCTTTGCTTTCTTAAACCATACGCTTGGGTTAACTCACCCAAGGTTTTCATAAAACATTTACAACAAGGTAAGCCTTGAGGGGTTCCCAACCTATAGTTTCATGAGTGGAACTACTATTGCACTACGGCCGAGATGAGAGTCATCACGCCATAGATGGTGTAAAAGAGGGTAATGGAGTGGATCATACTTGCTTTAAGGTAAGCATGTATTATGACAACACAAGGAGGATTATACTTTCAGATTTGTGGTGCTAAATATACAACTTAGATAGTGGAGTATCACTATCCAACATACTTTCCAATATGGTACACGGCATACTCCTCTCAAGTTGAGAATACACCAAGATCATGACATTGATACCTCTATACTACAAAGGGGGTGGGTGTGATGTAAGTTATTTTCTTGAGATGATGCATGCTCAAGTTGGGCATACATGATAACCAAGGGGAATAGCACGGCCATGATGCCATGTATCCCATAATCACATGACAAAGGTGGAGTATCACCACTAGGGAGTACCCCACTTGGAAACACACATAGATGACATAAATAGCGAGAATAACACACATAGAATTCAAGGTGCTTTGGACATCAACAAATGACATCCAACTAGACACCAAATCAGAGATCAAAAGATGGCTTGCCTTGGCTTATGTGTCCCTGGACTTCTTCAACTCCATCAATATAAGAATCCCAACAACATAAATAAAATCCTCGTCCGATTCCACTTCTTCTTCTTCTCCGGAATTGTTCGCATCTATCGCCGGAAAATATAAATGGAACACAATCAATCATATTGCAACAATCATAACAAGTATGCAACACTCAACAATCAAAAGCTAACCACTCTTCTACGGCTAACATATTAAAGACTTATAGATACTACAAAGCATCTAAAAGAAAACCCATTTTATTTACCTAGTGAAGGTATGAGAGTGCCACGACTTAGCAATTGCCTCTCTAGGTATCACCATGGCACAACTAAGTATCCCCTGGTAGATAACATCATAAAGAGGACAAGAGCATTAGTTTGGCATCACAAACATTCACAATACATTTTCAAACATTTTTGGAAAAGTAGAAAACAGTTTTCCTAACATAATTTGTTCCCATAACACTACAACCAAAATAGGAAGCAAACCATAATCCACATCATTTAAAAACTCAAGCTAAACAAAAGAGCTAATGTTAAGTTGCAGAGGTTTTGCTTTGCAAGCATAAAACAAAGGTTGCCCATCTCTACTAAAAAGAGTTGGCCAAGGGTTTTAAATAAACCGAAAAGTTTTGCTCCAACAATGCATGTCACACATATACATTACTATCAGTAACAAATATGTATGAACAGAGACTAGTAATATTTTTCCTATATAGCCAGTACTAATACAAGACTAACCCAATTGGAATCACCCAAAAATATTAAACCTACAATTTTAGGAATTTCTTTGAATCTGACTGTCCAGAGAACAAGATCTGTAAGCCATAAATCGTAGAAAAATCCTAAAAATATGAGGCCACTTGCATTTGAAAGGTAATTAAACAGAGATTCACACACAACTGGATTGGGGTTCAAATTATTTCTGAAACTCTCATAAATGGATTTACAAGTTTACTGCATGTTTTCACCATTTGCTTTACCTCTGGAGTTATAGAACAGATAAAGTTTTGAAACTTGTTTGAGATGATTAAGAAAACATTTAGTAATCCTACAGAAGTGGAATCACTCAATTAGGTTCAAAAATGGATTTTTGATGAATTAAAAGCTAACAGCCATGCCTGCAGAACATACAGAACAAGTTTAATTCATCACAAATCATACACAAATCATAAAAATATGAGGTCTGCTGCATCTGAAAGGTATTGAATAGGTGGTTCTTACCCAGTTGGTTTCATTCAAAAATTCGTCTCCAAGCTCCTGGTTTAATTCGACAAAGTCAGATCTGACCAGATCTTGATCTGTGAACCATTTCAGTTTCAAGAGGTCAATCGAAGTGAAACCACCGCCAAAATGAAGGTATTGGAGAGGGCTTTCACCCAGAGTTGAGTTTGCTCAAAAAGGTTTTGTAAAACGGGAGAAATCTAACAAACAGTGATTCTGTATGTTTTCAGAACTTTATTTACCACGGACAATCCGTAACGAATTTGAGGATGAGACCAACGCCAAGTTGTAGATCTTTTCCGTATCTATCTGTGGAACTTTGAATCACTCGATTTGGATCTGCACACGAGATTTGACGGATTTTACAAGATTGTACCAGAATCTGAAACAGCAAGATAGCAGAAATTACAGCAAGTTTTTGGACGAACTTTGGTCAAGAGCTTCAGATCTGAGGATTGCTCAACCTTCTCCATGCTTGGACCAACATACACCTGCATCAAGATCTAATCTTGTGAGAGGAGAGAGGAGAAATAGGGCTGGATTCATCAAAGATTAGGGGAGAAGAGAGTGAGAGGGAAGCTCTCATGGTGAGGGGAAGCTTGAGGAAGAAGGGGAGCTTCATCTTGGAGGATTTCCATGGCCATGGCCGGCCATGGAGCTTAGGAGGAGCAGCAGCTCGTGGGGAGAGGTATGAGGAGAGTGTGAGGGAGTGGAGAGAAGAAAAATGAGGCCAAAGGTGGAGGTGGTGGCCGGCCAAGTGATATTTATAGAGGGAGGGAGTGGTGGCAGCTCTTCACTTAATTGGCCAAGGTGGTGGCTGCCCATTTAGTGATTGGGGTAGTTGGGAGGCAAGGCTTGCAAGAGAAGAAAAATAAGAGGAAGGGCTGGCCGAAATTCTTGCCATGGCCGGCTCCTTCATGTGCCACTAAAAAAATGAACAAAGAGAGAGATGCACAACATCCATGTGAATAGATCAAGGCATGATGTTGATGAGGTAATGTCAATGAGTGATTTTGATGATGATAAGATTAGGAGTAAATACATAAAGATAGAAAGGAGTATGAGGGTGGCATGTGCCATGTGCCATGATAATAATCTCCACCACTTTGGTTGAGACCAACTTATGATGAAGATGGTTCCCAAGGTATAGTTGATGAATAAAAGTTTTCATTTGAATTCAAAATTGAAAGATTGAGATTGACCACATGCAACAATGCATGAGAATGCCAAGGTAGATGGGATGGTGATGGTGGCTTAGTCAATGATAGAGCAAGAATAAGAGAGATGGTGAGTGAAGTAACCATATACCCACAATGAAGAATATGGTGACTTAAATCATGAATTCATGAGGTCAAGGTAATGATGGAAAAGAATATAAATTGCTCTACAAATAAGAGGTCAATTGGGATTGATTTGGAAGTATCAGATGATCATCCATTTGATCAAGAATTGGAGGATGGGGGAAAATACAATGTGGTAGATCAGAGATGTGCAAAGGTTGCTATTTGAAATAGAGCTTGTTTGAAAAGTATTTGAAACACCTCAATTGTCTAGGGACAATTGGGAATGAACTCAAGTGGAATGAAATTTGAAAATGTTGAGAGAAAACTAGTTGGAACATAGAGGTTCAACATATTCTACTTACTTTCTCAAGTAAAGTAGAGTTTTTCTCAAATGTAAAATAAGCAAGAGGGAAACAAGAAATGGTGTAGATACCATAAACAAGCTTTCTGTTAAAAAAGGAAAGCAAAATAGAGAGTAATGTTTTAGAAATCAGTACTTGGTAGAAATGGGATGAGAAACAAAACCCATTTCAGTTTTTTGTCTTGTTTGAAGAAATATCTTGAAAAGATTTAATAAAACTAGAAGTAGTTTTGTGATCAAAGCTAGAGAAGGAAAATCAATAGAACTTTTGAGAGAGAAAACTAATTTAGGGAGAAGTGTTCTCAAGGGTAGATGGTGGCTACAAAATGTATCCATCATTCCCACTCTTGGTTTTGTGAAGATTAAACTTGAATACAAACGAGAGGTAAAAGTGAAGGAAGTGATCTAGAGTTGAATCATTGGATAGGGTATAAGATCAAGTTGAATATATGTGATGCAAGGGTAGAATGAGACATGCAGGATGTGGAAATTGTAGAGGGAGATGCACAGATGAGATCCATGCATTGAGATCACCAAGTTGTGAATTAAGGATGATTTAGCTATCTTGTACCACAAAAAGAAAATCAAGATGACACACTCATGTTGCCATCAGAAGGAGAGTTTGATGTAGTAAGAAGGAAAACAATTCTTCCTAAGCCACACATGTGTTTTATTTGGTGAGTTGCTTGTTTTACCACTAGGGGTGTTGTTCTATGAGGTAGCTCAAGAAAAAACTCAACAAGCAAATCAAGAAAATTCATCTACCAACAGATCAAAGCAATTCATCATAATTAGTCTATAGAAAAAGTTTTTGTTCCCCCTAATTTTTTCATTAAGGACAATTAAACAAGTTTGCAAAAGTTGGGGTGTTACAGATCTTCCACCCTTAAAATAATCTCGTCCCGAGATTAGTGAGCGCAGAACAAGAGGGGTTGTAAAGCTTAACGAAAGTTAGACTCCATTCTTCTGTCGGCGTGCCGTTGTTGAGGGGGTCGCAACTTCAGCTTCTGAGAGACATGATGGATTCCTGCCGATGGCGAGCTTCATGAAGAGGTTGACTACTCCGTGCAGATGTTGGATCTGTAGCCTCTTGACAATCCTAGCGGAAACCACGACTTTGGAAAAGTTAGTGCACTCCATTGGTGCCTTAGCAGGGTTGAAAACTTTTTAGAGTTAGCTTGAATTTAGTGGAAGACGAAGTCTTCCACCCTTAGGATTGTTCGGCGGGATTCCTGAAAATTAGAGCTTCAGCCATGGGTCTTGTCAGGCGCTTTTGGGGAGAAGTCATTGATCTCTCGTCTTGAGTCGAACATCTTCTGTGGGCGTTGTGTAGTCCACGGCTTCGAGGGGAGCTAGTGCAATCCCACGTTTTCATCGTTGTTTTAGAAAGATTTAAAATTTTAGGGTCAGCTCCAATTTTTAGTGGAAGACGAAGTCGTCCACCCTTAAGATTTTTCATCGGGTTCTAGGAAAAACTCTGAGCTTCTGCCTGGTGGTTCTATCGAGCTTCTGAAGAAGTCGTCGATCTTCCTTGTTCAGTTGAAGAATCTTCGGGGGCGACGTGCAGACTACAACTTCAAGAGGCACTCACGGTGTTAACTAAACCATAGGGGATGCGCGGCGAGTTAGTAAGTTGAAGAAATGCCTGGTTGGTATCCCCATATGAAGCAGTAACAGGGGTCGTAGAAGGCAATCTTCAGCTTGAGGGTCGGTGCTGACTTCAGTAACAACTAAGAAGTTAACGGGTAGACTATGCCTAAAGTCTTGAGTCTTGGAGTATCTTCGGGAGCTTCATTTGATGAGGACCAGATGAACCATGTGATGTAGCTCGGCTTTGACGCTATTGTTCTCTCAGCTTGTCAGACGATGTGTTGGAGGGTATTTTCAAGAAGATAACCTAGAGGTTAGCACGACTATACTCCAAGGTTAGACCAAGTTAGTAAGGCTTCTCGCAGAGGTGCAGTCACTCTTGAAGGTAGGGGCTTCTGCTTTCTTGATGAAGTGGAGATGCTTCAGCGGATCTTGAAGGTAGTCAGCGTAGATAGGGGTCTGAGTTAGTTTCCCTGACGGTTGAAAAACAACTGCTAACAGGTTTAGAGTTAGAGTCTTTCGTTAATCTACCCAACTAACTAGCAGTCAGCAATACATCGGCGAGGCAAATTTTAATCCTATCATAGCACGTGACACCCATACAACCACAACCAGAGACAAAATACCACTAACAGGGGTTACTGGTATTTTTCCTAGATGCACAGAAACAAAACAAGATCAACACAATTGGAATCATTCAAAAATATTTATTTTTCAATTTTTGAGACTCAAAATACTAACCAGAAACAGTGATCAAGTTTTATTTATTAAAAATCGCACAAAAATCCTAAAAATACAAGGTCCGTGGCGTCTGAAAGATAATTTCATACTGGTTCTAGTGCAATTGGAATCACATCAATCGGAGCTACCAAACTATTTTTATTAGCAAAACAGTACACTGGCAGATTTCCATTTTTAATTTTCAGTTTTACAAATTTCAAACAATTAAAAAGGGCGGGAACGCCTAAATAGCAAGACATACATGCACACAACAAACAGATGCAAACACTCAAGGCAGCACACTAGGGAACCACAAGCAACCATCACACCAGACATGGTACTCTAAGTACCCCGAAATTCCTAATGCGCGGGGGTAGCTCAATCAAAGCGATTGAGTTTGTCCTATCCATCCTATAGGTTTGGGGGCTGGTCACATATGTCGACGTCTTCATATCATTAGCATCAGCTTCAATTTGGATCCTTGTAGCAGTTGGTGGTGAAGGGGCCGGGTGTTGAGTCGTTGATGTTGAGGCGGAGGAGAAAGCTGCGTAGAACTTCTAGTCTCGACATCCCGGAAACATGAGGTCTTCGAAGAGGTAGCCGTTGAGGTGCTTCGAAGTAGAGATCTTCTCGTGGCTGGCCTAAAAATTACTAGTCAAGAAATTTGGAACTTGATCCTTGACGACTGCGAAAGTGCGAGTCCAAAGAGGAACAAGGTCAGCTCTCCGACAGTACTTTGGTGACAACCAAAGACATGATCCTTTATCCCTTTATGTGCACGGCTAAGTCGGCATCCAATCTTCAATAGCTGTCGTTGGAGATACACGAGTCTTCCCGAGGGATTGATCCATCTTTGAGTTTGAGTCTCCGGTCTGAGTTGGGGACATCGTCCAATATGTAATTTTGAAGTGGATGAGACAATAGAGTAAGAATTTTCAAACATTTATAAAGCAGAGAGATAAGAATTTAGAAGCTTTGATTAAATAAGAGGAGTAGAAGCTATACTTCCGACCGAAGAAACAATTTGTTTCATAAATAGTTTTTCCCAAGTAATTGTTTCCTAACTAACGTCCATGCTAACTAAGGTCTCCTACGATCAGGATAGCTCGATACCAGCTCGTGGGGACCCCGGACTAGCTGTCCGAAATTCCCCGTTATGTATACAGTTCACGGTCCCATGATCAGTGCGCCGTGAACACATAACCGAACTGATATCAAATTACACCATCCATTACAAAGCGGAAGAAGAAAATTACAACATGGTCACATGACCGATAATTACATAATAGCCTCGAAGGGCCTAACTAAGCATCGAGTAGCATCATCACTTCAGCAGTGCGCAGTACCCAAGTCATCCGCCATAACCCTACGAGCAACCGACCGGGAAGACGTTCCTAGCTCGCATAGACGTCGTCAACTCCTTCTTCATCCATCGTGTTCCTCCAAGTCTGGCCAAGTAAATAGCCGGGGACAAAGCCGTGAGTACATTTGGAATTGTACTCGCAAACCATCAAGAAAGGTACTTTGCAAGAGTGCAAGATAACAAGTGCTAAACTAAGATGACAAGAGGGAAGAGCTAATTTCTCTTGTGGAAATAGCATGAGAAAGAGAAATAGTTTCTCTTGTGGATAAAGCATGTGGAAGAGACATAGTTTCTCTCGTGGATATAGCATGCACCAGAGCGTCAGTTTCTCTTGTGGACATAGCATGCCGCCATCTCAATTGATGGGGACGCTTAGGAAGTTCTATGACATATCTATACCTTTATTGGAGATGAGGTAGCATAAGTCCATCTCAGTTGATGGAAATGCTAGAGGATTCCTATGACATACCTATATCTTTATTGAAGAAGATACTCCAAAA
Source organism: Lolium rigidum (assembly GCF_022539505.1). Taxonomy (NCBI): domain Eukaryota; kingdom Viridiplantae; phylum Streptophyta; class Magnoliopsida; order Poales; family Poaceae; genus Lolium; species Lolium rigidum. The sequence continues at coordinate 220,650,650 of NC_061509.1, forward strand.
GATACATATGACATCTCTATATCTTTGTTAAAGAAGAGTTCCTCTTCAAGAAACATTTAGGAAAGAGTTCCCCACTTAGCCTTCATTTTTCCACGACCATCTCCATATGGTCAACACACGCCCTTTTTCCGTACCCTTCCGGTACATCCAACACAACACTTTCTTTGCAAAGCATTTATCAAAACAAAACTCAAGCCCCGGTAAAGGTAGACCTTTGCAACCCGTCCATGACCGCGGACGCGGCTATTCGAATAGATTTGACTCTGCAGAGTTTGCACACTTTCCCCACAACTATCCGGATACCTATCGTGTGGGCATCATCCCCGCATAACAACATATGCCACGACGGATACCCGGACATAACCTTTCGCCCATCTCCACCGGCACGAGTCCTTCCCTGCGGGCTTACCCCTTCCCGGCACCCCGGCAGCATACCTCCTTTTGAGCGTATCTCCGGCGCCATGACGAAGACCCTCGCAATCGTCCGGCTATCGGTTAAGACGAGTGTATTGCCTCCTCCGGAGCGCAACCCGGCGTCGGAGGTCGTCATGACCCTCCCTAGAAAGTTGTGAAGGGTGCTCCTGCCAGCCTTCAACAAACTACGGGCTAAGCCCCGTCCCACACCAGGGTAGAGTGGTTGCGCGATAAAAGTTGGGCTGGTGTACACATATACGCAGTGCCCCTTTTTAGAAACCATTTCTTTCTCCCACAACACCTTGGCGTTCCACGAACAGCCATACCCCACTTTCCCAAACATCCTTATCAAGATCCTTTGCTTTCTTAAACCATACGCTTGGGTTAACTCACCCAAGGTTTTCATAAAACATTTACAACAAGGTAAGCCTTGAGGGGTTCCCAACCTATAGTTTCATGAGTGGAACTACTATTGCACTACGGCCGAGATGAGAGTCATCACGCCATAGATGGTGTAAAAGAGGGTAATGGAGTGGATCATACTTGCTTTAAGGTAAGCATGTATTATGACAACACAAGGAGGATTATACTTTCAGATTTGTGGTGCTAAATATACAACTTAGATAGTGGAGTATCACTATCCAACATACTTTCCAATATGGTACACGGCATACTCCTCTCAAGTTGAGAATACACCAAGATCATGACATTGATACCTCTATACTACAAAGGGGGTGGGTGTGATGTAAGTTATTTTCTTGAGATGATGCATGCTCAAGTTGGGCATACATGATAACCAAGGGGAATAGCACGGCCATGATGCCATGTATCCCATAATCACATGACAAAGGTGGAGTATCACCACTAGGGAGTACCCCACTTGGAAACACACATAGATGACATAAATAGCGAGAATAACACACATAGAATTCAAGGTGCTTTGGACATCAACAAATGACATCCAACTAGACACCAAATCAGAGATCAAAAGATGGCTTGCCTTGGCTTATGTGTCCCTGGACTTCTTCAACTCCATCAATATAAGAATCCCAACAACATAAATAAAATCCTCGTCCGATTCCACTTCTTCTTCTTCTCCGGAATTGTTCGCATCTATCGCCGGAAAATATAAATGGAACACAATCAATCATATTGCAACAATCATAACAAGTATGCAACACTCAACAATCAAAAGCTAACCACTCTTCTACGGCTAACATATTAAAGACTTATAGATACTACAAAGCATCTAAAAGAAAACCCATTTTATTTACCTAGTGAAGGTATGAGAGTGCCACGACTTAGCAATTGCCTCTCTAGGTATCACCATGGCACAACTAAGTATCCCCTGGTAGATAACATCATAAAGAGGACAAGAGCATTAGTTTGGCATCACAAACATTCACAATACATTTTCAAACATTTTTGGAAAAGTAGAAAACAGTTTTCCTAACATAATTTGTTCCCATAACACTACAACCAAAATAGGAAGCAAACCATAATCCACATCATTTAAAAACTCAAGCTAAACAAAAGAGCTAATGTTAAGTTGCAGAGGTTTTGCTTTGCAAGCATAAAACAAAGGTTGCCCATCTCTACTAAAAAGAGTTGGCCAAGGGTTTTAAATAAACCGAAAAGTTTTGCTCCAACAATGCATGTCACACATATACATTACTATCAGTAACAAATATGTATGAACAGAGACTAGTAATATTTTTCCTATATAGCCAGTACTAATACAAGACTAACCCAATTGGAATCACCCAAAAATATTAAACCTACAATTTTAGGAATTTCTTTGAATCTGACTGTCCAGAGAACAAGATCTGTAAGCCATAAATCGTAGAAAAATCCTAAAAATATGAGGCCACTTGCATTTGAAAGGTAATTAAACAGAGATTCACACACAACTGGATTGGGGTTCAAATTATTTCTGAAACTCTCATAAATGGATTTACAAGTTTACTGCATGTTTTCACCATTTGCTTTACCTCTGGAGTTATAGAACAGATAAAGTTTTGAAACTTGTTTGAGATGATTAAGAAAACATTTAGTAATCCTACAGAAGTGGAATCACTCAATTAGGTTCAAAAATGGATTTTTGATGAATTAAAAGCTAACAGCCATGCCTGCAGAACATACAGAACAAGTTTAATTCATCACAAATCATACACAAATCATAAAAATATGAGGTCTGCTGCATCTGAAAGGTATTGAATAGGTGGTTCTTACCCAGTTGGTTTCATTCAAAAATTCGTCTCCAAGCTCCTGGTTTAATTCGACAAAGTCAGATCTGACCAGATCTTGATCTGTGAACCATTTCAGTTTCAAGAGGTCAATCGAAGTGAAACCACCGCCAAAATGAAGGTATTGGAGAGGGCTTTCACCCAGAGTTGAGTTTTCTCAAAAAGGTTTTGTAAAACGGGAGAAATCTAACAAACAGTGATTCTGTATGTTTTCAGAACTTTATTTACCACGGACAATCCGTAACGAATTTGAGGATGAGACCAACGCCAAGTTGTAGATCTTTTCCGTATCTATCTGTGGAACTTTGAATCACTCGATTTGGATCTGCACACGAGATTTGACGGATTTTACAAGATTGTACCAGAATCTGAAACAGCAAGATAGCAGAAATTACAGCAAGTTTTTGGACGAACTTTGGTCAAGAGCTTCAGATCTGAGGATTGCTCAACCTTCTCCATGCTTGGACCAACATACACCTGCATCAAGATCTAATCTTGTGAGAGGAGAGAGGAGAAATAGGGCTGGATTCATCAAAGATTAGGGGAGAAGAGAGTGAGAGGGAAGCTCTCATGGTGAGGGGAAGCTTGAGGAAGAAGGGGAGCTTCATCTTGGAGGATTTCCATGGCCATGGCCGGCCATGGAGCTTAGGAGGAGCAGCAGCTCGTGGGGAGAGGTATGAGGAGAGTGTGAGGGAGTGGAGAGAAGAAAAATGAGGCCAAAGGTGGAGGTGGTGGCCGGCCAAGTGATATTTATAGAGGGAGGGAGTGGTGGCAGCTCTTCACTTAATTGGCCAAGGTGGTGGCTGCCCATTTAGTGATTGGGGTAGTTGGGAGGCAAGGCTTGCAAGAGAAGAAAAATAAGAGGAAGGGCTGGCCGAAATTCTTGCCATGGCCGGCTCCTTCATGTGCCACTAAAAAAATGAACAAAGAGAGAGATGCACAACATCCATGTGAATAGATCAAGGCATGATGTTGATGAGGTAATGTCAATGAGTGATTTTGATGATGATAAGATTAGGAGTAAATACATAAAGATAGAAAGGAGTATGAGGGTGGCATGTGCCATGTGCCATGATAATAATCTCCACCACTTTGGTTGAGACCAACTTATGATGAAGATGGTTCCCAAGGTATAGTTGATGAATAAAAGTTTTCATTTGAATTCAAAATTGAAAGATTGAGATTGACCACATGCAACAATGCATGAGAATGCCAAGGTAGATGGGATGGTGATGGTGGCTTAGTCAATGATAGAGCAAGAATAAGAGAGATGGTGAGTGAAGTAACCATATACCCACAATGAAGAATATGGTGACTTAAATCATGAATTCATGAGGTCAAGGTAATGATGGAAAAGAATATAAATTGCTCTACAAATAAGAGGTCAATTGGGATTGATTTGGAAGTATCAGATGATCATCCATTTGATCAAGAATTGGAGGATGGGGGAAAATACAATGTGGTAGATCAGAGATGTGCAAAGGTTGCTATTTGAAATAGAGCTTGTTTGAAAAGTATTTGAAACACCTCAATTGTCTAGGGACAATTGGGAATGAACTCAAGTGGAATGAAATTTGAAAATGTTGAGAGAAAACTAGTTGGAACATAGAGGTTCAACATATTCTACTTACTTTCTCAAGTAAAGTAGAGTTTTTCTCAAATGTAAAATAAGCAAGAGGGAAACAAGAAATGGTGTAGATACCATAAACAAGCTTTCTGTTAAAAAAAGGAAAGCAAAATAGAGAGTAATGTTTTAGAAATCAGTACTTGGTAGAAATGGGATGAGAAACAAAACCCATTTCAGTTTTTTGTCTTGTTTGAAGAAATATCTTGAAAAGATTTAATAAAACTAGAAGTAGTTTTGTGATCAAAGCTAGAGAAGGAAAATCAATAGAACTTTTGAGAGAGAAAACTAATTTAGGGAGAAGTGTTCTCAAGGGTAGATGGTGGCTACAAAATGTATCCATCATTCCCACTCTTGGTTTTGTGAAGATTAAACTTGAATACAAACGAGAGGTAAAAGTGAAGGAAGTGATCTAGAGTTGAATCATTGGATAGGGTATAAGATCAAGTTGAATATATGTGATGCAAGGGTAGAATGAGACATGCAGGATGTGGAAATTGTAGAGGGAGATGCACAGATGAGATCCATGCATTGAGATCACCAAGTTGTGAATTAAGGATGATTTAGCTATCTTGTACCACAAAAAGAAAATCCAGATGACACACTCATGTTGCCATCAGAAGGAGAGTTTGATGTAGTAAGAAGGAAAACAATTCTTCCTAAGCCACACATGTGTTTTATTTGGTGAGTTGCTTGTTTTACCACTAGGGGTGTTGTTCTATGAGGTAGCTCAAGAAAAAACTCAACAAGCAAATCAAGAAAATTCATCTACCAACAGATCAAAGCAATTCATCATAATTAGTCTATAGAAAAAGTTTTTGTTCCCCCTAATTTTTTCATTAAGGACAATTAAACAAGTTTGCAAAAGTTGGGGTGTTACACACCCCTTGTAGTAATTGAAGCAGTCTTCAAGCATGGTGGGCCAATAAAACCCTGAGCGCCTGACTAGCCACTTCATCTTGTGAGCCGACTGATGAGTTCCACAGGCGCCTTCGTGCACTTCATGTAAGAGCCGATTAGACTCGGTTGGTCCCGGGCACTTGAGTAGTAACCCTTCCAACGTCCTGTAGAACATATCGTCTCCTATGAGGACGTACTTCATGGCTTTGTATCTTATCCGTTTAGGTGCCCCCCGAGCCGAATCTTTTAAGTAATTGAAGATCTCGGCTCTCCAATCATCCTGTTCCAGGAATTGCACCTGGACTTCCGACCCTTCAGGTATATCTATGTAGCCGGACGCCATTTGTGCGAGATTGTTGGCCTCGGTGTTTTGGGCTCTTGGGACCCAATTAAAGTTGATGTACCGAAACTGTGTCATCAACTCACGGCATTCCATCCAATATGGGAAAAGCGATTCACTCTCGCACTTGTATTCATCCGTGAGCTGGTTAATCACCAACTTGGAGTCTCCAAAAAGCTCTACCGTTCTCGCTTCGGCTTCTAATAGCAACTCCATCCCCTTACGTATCGCCTCATATTCTGCCACGTTGTTAGTGCAAGGGGTAGATAATCCGATGGAGAAAGAGTACTCTACCCCCGAGGCGACACGAGCGGAATGCCGATGCCACAACCATCGTCGCAAGCCGATCCATCGAAGAACATAGCCCATGCACGTATGGATAGTGCTGCTATATTGGTACTGATTCGCTCAGCTATGAGATCGGCCAACGCTTGCCCTTTGACCGTGAAAGTATAGAGATGGTAAACCTAGAGGGGGGGTGAATAGGTTTCTACAGATTTTAATTCTTTCTTTGCAATATTAGGCTTTGCGGAATATAAAGGTGAGCCTAATGCAAACTAGGTGAAGCAACCTATATGAGGATACAACTAACTCAAGCACGAAGGCTCTCACATGCAGTTAAATCACAAGTAAGGAGTTCGGTTAGAGATAACCGATAGCACGCGGAGACGAGGATGTATTCCCGTGTTCCCTTGCTTTGCAACAAGGTACGTCACGTTTGGAGGAGTGGAGGTCCCGCGAAGGATTCCCCGCGCCACGAAGGCTCACCCTATTCTCCGGAGCCTATCCCACGAAGGAATAGCTCACTCACTTGTGGTAGACTTTGAGGTAGCCTCCAAACCTTCACAATCTTGCCCGGAGCAAATCCACAGCCCGGATGCTTCCGGACTCCTCTTGCCCACCTAGGGTTTCCAAGGAACCCTAGGAAGCAAGCTTCTCAATGAATACAAGGGGGAATGAGATTTGGCTTGGTAGAACGGTAGATCGGGTCCTCCTCTAATGATTCCCCGGAGGGATTTGAGTTTGGGTGGAGGAGGAGGGAGATCTGAGGCTTTTGGTGTTTCTAGCAATGGAGTAAGAGAGAGAGAGAGAGAGAGCTCAAGAACAGCTTATAGTATGTTGCCTAACCCTTCCAAGGTAGAAGAAGGGGTATTTATAGTGTTCTTCAAAATCTGGCCGTTGCCACTTGCCACCTCAGCATTCTTCCCGACAAACCCGATCAGACCGGACCACAGACCGGACAGCCCGGTCGTGAGGCCGGTCAGACCGGACTGGTGACCGGAGCACCTTTGCGTCGTCCTGGCGCTTCTCCGGTTGGTGCCCGGTTGCTGCCCGGTTTCCGACCGGTCGACCGGACGGAGCGCCGGACCCGCCGGTCAGGAGCCCGGTTGACCGGGCCACAGACCGGACCTGCTGGTTCCTCCTTTGGAGCCCGGTTTCCGACCGGTCGACCGGCCAGCACGCCGAACTGGCCGGTTGCTGGCCCGGTTTGACCGGGCTGGTGACCGGATTTCTCCTGTAACCCCTTTTTGTTTGTTGTTGAAATGGGGGGGTCTCCTTTAGCCTTCTTGTTCCTTTGATACACCATTTACGCCTCATTGCCTAATACCTGAGATTATCCTTATAAACATATTAGGCCAAATACTTTAGCACGGTGTCATCGTTACCAAAATAATGGATAAGGGTGAAATACCCTTACAATCTCCCCCTTTTGGTATACGATGACAAACCGAGCTAGAGTCACAAATAGATATTATGATAAGCTCTAAACCTTGATTCCATATAAGATATTACGAAAGCTCCCCCATAATGTGTGCACTTGGAGAATTTGCGTTTGAATGCAAAGTGCACCATTTGTGAAACATGAGAAGCTCCCCCAATATCTTTAGGAAACAAGCATGGTATGGAGATGTGCATATCAAGATATATAAGCATAGCACACATAAACATCCTAACATAGAGTAGCACACATAATAGTCGTCCATACACATCCATACATGAATTATTGGAAATAGCAAATGGTTCTTGAAAAACTCAAAGTAAACAAGCACAAGCCATATAAAATCCAAATAAGGCAACTCCCATGGCTTGTGATACTCAAAGAACCCCGTGGTCCTAGACTCTACTCTCTTCTCCCCCTTTGGCATCGGAACACCAAAAAGGCGAAGAAAAGAGGAGAGATGCTATCGCACCCATCAGTAGTGACCAAACCCAAGCGAGGAGGAGCTCTCGCGTGCATGATCATCATCCGCATCATCATCACCCGCATCATCATCAGCAGTAGGAGTGGGAGCACGAGCAGTCCTAGTAGGAAGAGCACCATGAGCATATACAGAGAAGTCGAAGTTCTGGAGCATCTCATCGGTAAGAAGAGGCATCTCCCACTGAGGAGCTACCACAGGCTCCATCTCAGCTCCAGGAGGAGGAACAGGGTGGTTCCTTGAGGCCATGAATTCATTCTGGCGCCTCCATGTCTCCTGGGTCATATAAAGGGTCTGATGTGCAACATCATTGCTGTTCTTGCACATTTGGAACATGCATGTGAAGAATCGAGCGGCCCCATGCTGGGAACGCCGAGAGTGACTGGAGCTAGCATCATGATCATGGTGTGCCTTGGAACGGCGCTCAGTGGTAGGCATCATGGAGGGAACGTCTGGACGAGTGGACTCCCGAAGGGGGAACCTGAATGGTTCCATGATGACACTTTCACCAACATTGTTCCGAGGAGCGGGAACAATGTAGTTGATGAGCCGCTGAACATACTGGGCATAATTGGGAGTCATGCGGTCCATAATTGCTCTCCTCGGCTCACAGTAGATAAGATCACAGCCATCAATCTTCCTTACCCTGTCAGGATGACAATAGTACATCAAGTTGAGGTGATAGTTCCGGACTTCACTGTGATCGCCAGACTTGCTGATGAGGTTCTCACGGAACAGCTTGGCAAGTACCAGATAGGAGTAGTACATCCCAGAGATAGTGGGAGGTCCAGGCGAAGGGTTCGCAGGATAGAAGAAAGAGATGTCACCCCTAGTAAGCCTGGACCGTGAATGAATCTTGAACCCTGGATTACTGTCATCACCACAACCCATGGCTGCACGGAAATGAGAGTAGGAGCATGAGTACTTCCTCTTGCCGGTCATCCAGGTGAGGGTGCGGTCCTCATCATCATGGAAGAAGACGGTGCAGTGAAACTGGCGGACAAGGAGGGGACAAAAGGTAGGATCATCTTGGGTATCATCAGGCTTGAGGCACACGAGGTCATACAATCCCAGACTCTTCAAGGTTTGAACCACAAAACGGTACTTAGTGGCTTCATGCAAGGCAAGCTCGTCACGATTGATGACCTTGGGTGGTACAATATTACCATGCTTCATATACTCATGAGAATCATAGAAACCCTCCCAGAGGGCTGCCTGAGTGTTGGTCCAGAAGGCCTTGTCCGTACGATTGTAAGTTGGCTTCTCAAAGCGATACGGATTCACCGTCCTCCATTCCCGCCACTCAAGACGGTTTGCAGCCCCAACATTGATGGTTGGCACTACCTCATCATCCTCGTGAGCAACATGCTTATCCTTGTGCTTGGTAGCAACAGACTTGGTTCTACCCCCAACTGAGCTGCCAGTACCCTGCTGAGCTTGAGGGGGAACACGGCTACTAGAACGGCGAGGAGGATCAGTCCTTCCTCTCTTGGAAGCATTTCCACGTGACTCACCACTCCAACTACCTGTGAATGAGAGAAATAGAGCAAGGATAGCAGTGGGGTAAGTGTACATGTCATCAGTAAGAGAGAAGCCAAAAGAGCATAGCATATATTCAAGTGTAGTGATGAAGTTGTGCGAAAACTGGGCAACCCGGCGCACAGGCCGGTCAAACCGGGCAGCAGACCGGACAGGCCGGTTTGCGACCGGTCGACCGGGCCATGCACCGGGCCGGCCGGTCCAGAGGCCGGTCTGACCGGGCGAGTGACCGGGTCTGTCGAGTTGTGATGTTGTGCCCAGATTTTCTACCACAAAACCATGCAAAAGCTCATAAACTTGAATATAGACTATAGCAATATAGTGTAGATGTGCATTGTGGTGTGAGACACTCTAAAGGCATGAGGACTTTACAAACCCTAACCCTAAGTTTTCTCAATTTTCCTCAACATGTGGCAATGGGAGAGGGAAATCAAGAAGGAGAGGGAATAGAAGGGAAATTTACCCGATGACATTGTCCTTGTTGCCCAAGTGAGCAAGAAGAACACGTGAAGAGGGCTTGAGGGCCAAATCCCCAAGATCTTCCAAACGAACTCGAGAAGGACCAAATCCCTCGGTGAAGAAGCTTGAGAGACCCCGATCTACGGTTGGGTGAAGTTTGGGGAGGAACTAGTGGTGGGAAGGACCTAGGTTGTGGTGGAGATGGTCAGGGCGTCGGCCATGGAGGTTGGAGATTGGGGAATAATGGGGAAGAAGACCCCAAGGGGTATCCCTTCCCCAATATATAGGTGGCTGCGCGACCGGTCAAGAGTCCGGTCAGACCGGGCTGGTGACCGGCCGACCCGGCCCAGACTCCGGTTTCCGACCGGTCAACCGGACCATCCGGTCAGGGACCCGGTCCAACCGGACCAGGGACCGGCCAGCCCAGAATTTCCTAATTTTGCCTCGTTTTTGCCCCTATGCTTTGTGTAATGTGTGTGAGTGCTCAAATGATGACATGTACATATAGATAGATAGATGATGATGAGATGAGCATAGACATGGGGTTGGAAACACAAAGTTCTCTAGGCATACCCATTGGAGAGAAAATCCAAACAAGATGTGAATAGCAACAATGGGCATGATTCGAAGTGTATATCAAGAATCATAAGTCATTTTGGAATGATTTTTGCAATAAGATCATTTGGCCTTATATAGTCAAATCAATTTGTAATGAAGGCTCAATGAGGGGCGGGGGATTACTCCCCCTATGTGAAAGCGCAAATGTCATGTGACCGCGAAGAGACATGCTTGGGTCCATATAATGACATTGGGTCTATTTATGTTGCACACATAGGTATGCATCATACCAAGACATGGTAAGATGACTATCCCCATATGTGCTATGCCTCTAAGCTAGATAGCAAGATAAATGCAAGAATATAGTGCAAGAAGTTAATCAATCCAAGTTTTTAGGATCAAGAATACCAAGTTCTCCTCTCAAGTTAACAAAGCGGGCTTCATCCAAAGGCTTAGTGAAAATATCCGCCAATTGGTAGGTTGTTCCCACATGAGTGAGATCAATATCCTTATTGGCAACATGATCACGTAGGAAGTGATGGCGAATGTCGATATGTTTGGTGCGACAATGTTGAACCGGGTTGTTGGCGATCTTTATTGCACTTTCATTGTCACAAAGAAGAGGCACCGTACCAAGAGACACACCATAGTCTTTAAAGGTTTGCTTCATCCATAACAATTGAGTGCAACAAGATGCCGCGGATATGTATTCGGCTTCGGCGGTGGATAGGGCGGTGGAGTTTTGTTTCTTGGATGACCAACTCACCAATGACCGGCCAATAAATTGGCAAGCCCCGGAGGTAGACTTCCGATCAACCTTATCACCGGCCCAATCGGAATCCGAATAGCCAATGAGTTCAAAGGTTGACCCCTTTGGATACCATAGCCCGAGAGTAGGAGTGAGAACAAGGTATCTTAGTATCCGTTTGACCGCCACTAAATGGCTCTCCTTGGGAGCGGATTGAAAACGAGCACACATCCCTACACTTAGCATGATATCCGGCCTAGAGGCACAAAGGTAGAGCAAGGATCCTATCATGGAGCGGTATACCTTTATGTCCACATCCTTCTCACCGTCACATGAACCAAGTTGCCCCTTTACGGGCATGGGTGTCTTCATTGGACTCGCATTGGTCATGTTGAATTTCTTGAGCATGTCCTTCACATATTTTTCTTGAGAGATGAAGGTGCCTTTTGCAAGTTGCCTCACTTGGAAGCCTAGAAAGAACTTCAACTCTCCCATCATGGACATCTCAAATTTCCTAGTCATCAATAGCTCAAAAGCTTTGTTATGATTGGGGTTAGTTCCACCAAAGATAATATCATCAACATATATTTGACATATAAAGAGGCCACCCCCTTTAACCCGCTTGGTGAAAAGGGTGGAATCGACCGTACCCATGCAAAACCCATCATGTAGTAAGAAATCCCTAAGGAACTCATACCAAGCACGTGGAGCTTGCTTGAGACCGTAGAGTGCCTTATGGAGTAAATACACGTGGTTGGGTCGGCATGGCTCTTCGAAACCCGGGGGTTGGGCCACATATGCGGTTTCTTTTAGGGGACCATTAAAAAATGCACTTTTCACATCCATTTGATATAATTTGAAATTGTGGAAAGATGCAAATGCAAGCAAAAGACGAATAGCTTCAAGACGGGCTACCGGCGCAAAGGTATCCTCAAAATCCATACCTTCTATTTGGGCAAACCCTTGCGCCACTAACCTTGCTTTGTTTCGTATAACAATGCCATTCTCATCTTGCTTGTTCTTTAATACCCATTTGGTCCCAATGACATTGATGCGATGATCCTTGGGTCTCTCAACTAGAGACCATACTTCATTGCGAGTGAAACACTCCAATTCTTCTTGCATGGCAATTACCCAATCCGGATCAACCAAGGCTTCATGTACCTTGAGTGGTTCAAAACTAGACACAAAAGCATGATGTTGACAATAAGTGATAAGTAATGCATGGTGTCTACGAGTTACCACTCCTCTTGAGATGCTACCAAGGACTTGATCCACTTTCATGTCGCTTGCCCTTGTAGCGGCCTTGATCTTCCGAATGGTTCCTTCATGATCAATGAATTCATCTCTTGCTAGTACTTGATCATGAGGGACCATTTGAGCTTGATCATGAGTTGAGGATGTTTCTTGATCGTCATCATGATCTTGCTCCATGGAATGAGGATCTTCTTCTTGTTCTTCGGATTGAGACTCATCTTGAGTAGAGGATGGTTCTTGAGTTGCACTTGATGGTTCGGCTTGAGTTGAGCTAGGCTCCACTTGTGGTGTGCTTGAAACATCTACTCCATCATCTTGATCATCATTATGAACCTCCATGGGCCGGATGTGTCCAATGCCCATATGCTTGATGGCACTAGATGGATCATCATCATTACCTGCAACACATGGAACAACTTGCTCCACTTGGGAGCCATTATCCTCCAAGAACACCACGTCACAAGATACTTCAATAGTCCCGGAGGACCGGTTGTAGTATCTATAGGCGTGAGAGTTCTCCGCATATCCAACAAATATACCCTCTATGGTTCTAGTTTCAAATTTACCGAGCTTTCCTTTGTTGTTCTTAACAAGGCATTTGCATCCAAAGACACGAATATACATGACATTAGGCTTGTTACCGGTAAGGAGCTCGTATGGGGTTTTGTTGTGGAGGGGATGGAGGAAGAGCCGGTTGGAGTAGTGGACGGCAGTAGAGATGGCTTCTCCCCAAAAGTTGTGGGGTGAGTTGAATTCACTCAACATGGTTCTTGCCATCTCAATGATAGTCCGGTTCTTCCTTTCAACAACACCGTTTTGTTGAGGGGTGTATGGCGCCGAAAACTCATGCTTGATGCCCTCATCATCAACAAACTCTTGCATAGTGTAGTTCTTGAACTCGGTGCCATTGTCGGTCCTAATTGCCTTGATCTCGGATTCATACATACGTTGAGCTTTCTTGGCGAAGGTGATGAACTCTCTATGGGTCTCGTCCTTAGTCTTGAGGAGAAAGACCCAAGAGTATCTTGAGTAATCATCAACAATGACAAGTCCATACTTGCTCCCACCAAGAGTATCATAATGTGATGGCCCAAAGAGATCCAAATGAAGGAGCTCCAAAGGCCTAGATGTGGAAACAATACTCTTGATGGGATGCTTCTTCTTGAGTTGCTTTCCGGCTACACATGCACTACAAACACGATCTTTCTCAAAAGAAACGCCGGTTAGTCCCACAATATGCTCACCCTTTAGGAGTTGTTTAAGATTCCTCATGTTAACATGACCAAGGCGGCGATGCCACAACCAACCTTCGTCATGCTTGGCCGCCATTAGACATGTGGAGAAGGAGGGGCTCTCTTTCGAGAGGTCAACCACGTAAAGGTTGTTCTCCACATATCCAACAAGGACCAATTTGAGATTGTCGCTCCTAAAGACTTGCACATAATATTTAGTGAAATATGAATTGTAACCGGCATCGGCAAGATGATATATAGAAAGTAAGTTATAGCCAAGGTGTTCAACAAGCATAACCGTCTCAAGACACAAGTCCTTAGAGATTGCTACCTTGTCATACCCAAGTACCTTTCCCTTTGAGTTGTCACCAAAGGTAATGCTTGACTTCTTGTTGATATCTTCAATGAATTGATCAAGCACACCTTTTCCTCCGGTCATATGATTGGTGCATCCACTATCAAACACCCATTTTGGACCACCGGAGGAATACCCCTACAAAATCAAGTAGAGGATTTAGGAACCCATCGATTAATGGGTTCCTTTGCAATGGCAACAATATCTTTTGGTACCCAAATTGAGTACCCTCTATAAGCATAGCCATTAGGAGGGCCAACATAGTTAGCATATACATCACCATAATAATCAACAAATAATGCATAGTGATCGTTTGGCCCCGTGCGGTCACCACTAGTGGCTTTGCCCTTTGAGGCTTTGCCATTGTTAGTGACCTTCTTGTTCTTATCTTGAGCGGGTTTCTCCTTCTTGTAGTTGTTCTTCTTGTGAGACTTGGGAACATATCCAAGTCCATACTTTTGATTGTTTGACCTTTGCTTACTCAAGAGGTCATCCAATCCCATCTTGTTCTTGGCGATGGTGAACTTTGCAAGTTCCTTTGTTAACCTAACATTTTCCTCAAGAATAGATGCATGCTCACAAGAGGATTCATTAGGATGATAGTCGAGACCATATTTCGTCACCAAGGATTCAAGATATGCATTGGTCTCAATATGCAAAGAGAGTTCCTCTTGTAAACGAACATGTTCCTCAACAAGCTTAGCATGCTCACTAGTAAAAGATGTAGGGGGACTAGCATGCTTTTCAACAACAATGGGATCCTTCATTGATTCAAGTGCTCTCATGTAGGTTTCTTGGAGTAGGTCATGGTTCTCTCCAAGTTTCTTGAGCTCATCCTTTACAAGCTTGTTAGCTCTTTCAAGGTGGTCAAGATCCCTAGTGAGAGAAGCATGAGCAACTTCAAGTTCCTCTTTTGAGGTATGGAGCACTTGAGTCAAAGATTGAGCCCTATCAATAGTTTATAGGTCCTTAACTTTATCAAGTTCATAGGTTTCAATTTGTTGCTTAAGGCCTTGAGATATGCACCTTTCGGTTTTTAGCTCTTGTCTTAGGAGATTGAATCTCCGTTCCTTTTCATCCAATTGATATTCTAATTCCTCAATGGACTCATCCTTTTCTTTGAGAGAGTCCATCAAGAAATCAAACTTGACAAGAGCATCACCACGAAGGGTGCATCTAACATTGTAAAGTTTCTTAAGCACAATTAGTTCATCTTGATTTTCATTTTCATCATCAAGAACACTAGATAGGGAAGGTGGAGATTCCATTACCTTGGTTTCCCTTGCCATAAGACAAGAGCCAACGAGTGTAGAGGGGGAAGAGTCATCGGAGTCATCATCTTGAGTGATTCTTGCCATGAAGGAGGAACCAACATCATTCTCCGTGGAGTAGTCCTTGGAGTAGTCATATGTGAAGAGTGACCCGGGCTTGGAGAAAGCCAAACCGGCCACCCCGGCCTCCTTCTCCTCATCTTCATCTTCATCATCGGACAAGTACTCGGCTCCAACAAAAGCTCTTCCCTTGTTCTTCTTGAATCGATCGTTGATTGGGTTTGGCTTCAATCTTGGCTTGACCCCTTTGATGAATCTTGGCTTGTCTACCCTTTTCTCATAAGGGCACTCATTTGCAAAGTGGCTATCTTCATCACAATTGTAGCAAGTTCTCTTCTTCTTCTTGTCATTGAGGAGCATTGGAAACTTTGCCTTGTATTTCTTGGCAAAGAAAGCAAAGTCGGTAGCCATGTCACTAGTTGAAGTCATCTCTTCTTCTTCAATTTCATAGTCTTCTTTGCTTTCATGGTCGGCTCTAGCTTTGAGAGCAAGGTTGTGTGACGCTTCATGGTTGTGTGAGGCTTCATCAACACGGTTCATTGCCTTGAGCCTCTTTCCGGCTTTGGCCATGCTTTCATTGGCGGCCACATAGGAGACTAGATCATCGGAGTTGAGATCGGCACTCTTGGTCATGATTTGCAAGTTGAGTCCAAGGTTGGTGTCTTCTTGTTTGACGGCAATCATAGCAATGACCTTGGATTTTATGAAGGCTTCGTTCATCTCGAATCCGTCATTGTACTTCTCAAGCACCAAGTCCCTTGACCCTTACTTTCGAGCACCAAGCCTAGCATAGGCATCGAATACGGTTTCTCCATCTCGAATCATGAACTCGGTAGGCTTCTTGCTTTGCGGTCTCATAGAGAGCTGATTGGATCAAATCGGTTCCCTCTTGGAGTACTACGATCCGATCCCACAACTCTTTAGCGGAGACAATGTCATCGACTTGATCAAGAAGCTTGCGGTTGATGCCACTTCTAATCTTGTCACGTGCGGATGCATTGAGTTGACGGTTGTAGAACTCGGTGGAGGTCAACCGAGTAGGATCTTGTGGCTCCCGATGTCCATGAACAATGAGCTCCCATAGCTCCACACCTGCAGCCTGCGAATATGAGATTCCATAGCAGATTTCCAATGTGGAAAGTGAGTTCCATCGTAATGGGGAACGGTCCCACTATGGTTTATATGAGGCATGGGTGAAGTGTTTCTGGGATAGTCATGGTTAACATCATGGTAGGATTCCTTAGAGACCGAAGCCCCACTAGGAGCTCCACCCGCAGTTAGGTTCTTAAGCATGGCAGTTCATTTCGTCATTTGGTTTTGTAGCTCATCCTCCTTTTTCTTCTTCTCGGCATCATATGCCAAGAGTCTAGATTTCATCTCTTTAACCGAAAGGTTAGAGTCGTCATCTAGACCCTCGAAGAGTTTATCCATCTCACTCTTAAGGCGGTGAAGCCCTTAATAAGAGTCCAGGCTCGATACCAATTGAAAGTATAGAGATGGTAAACCTAGAGGGGGGTGAATAGGTTTCTACAGATTTTAATTCTTTCTTTGCAATATTAGGCTTTGCGGAATATAAAGGTGAGCCTAATGCAAACTAGGTGAAGCAACCTATATGAGGATACAACTAACTCAAGCACGAAGGCTCTCACAGGCAGTTAAATCACAAGTAAGGAGTTCGGTTAGAGATAACCGATAGCACGCGGAGACGAGGATGTATTCCCGTGTTCCCTTGCTTTGCAACAAGGTACGTCACGTTTGGAGGAGTGGAGGTCCCACGAAGGATTCCCCGCGCCACGAAGGCTCACCCTATTCTCCGGAGCCTATCCCACGAAGGAATAGCTCACTCACTTGTGGTAGACTTTGAGGTAGCCTCCAAACCTTCACAATCTTGCCCGGAGCAAATCCACAGCCCGGATGCTTCCGGACTCCTCTTGCCCACCTAGGGTTTCCAAGGAACCCTAGGAAGCAAGCTTCTCAATGAATACAAGGGGGAATGAGATTTGGCTTGGTAGAACGGTAGATCGGGTCCTCCTCTAATGATTCCCCGGAGGGATTTGAGTTTGGGTGGAGGAGGAGGGAGATCTGAGGCTTTTGGTGTTTCTAGCAATGGAGTAAGAGAGAGAGAGAGCTCAAGAACAGCTTATAGTATGTTGCCTAACCCTTCCAAGGTAGAAGAAGGGGTATTTATAGTGTTCTTCAAAATCTGGCCGTTGCCACTTGCCACCTCAGCATTCTTCCCGACAAACCCGGTCAGACCGGACCACAGACCGGACAGCCCGGTCGTGAGGCCGGTCAGACCGGACTGGTGACCGGAGCACCTTTGCGTCGTCCTGGCGCTTCTCCGGTTGGTGCCCGGTTGCTGCCCGGTTTCCGACCGGTCGACCGGACGGAGCGCCGGACCCGCCGGTCAGGAGCCCGGTTGACCGGGCCACGACCGGACCTGCTGGTTCCTCCTTTGGAGCCCGGTTTCCGACCGGTCGACCGGCCAGCACGCCGGACTGGCCGGTT
Organism: Lolium rigidum; assembly: GCF_022539505.1. Lineage (NCBI taxonomy): Eukaryota > Viridiplantae > Streptophyta > Magnoliopsida > Poales > Poaceae > Lolium > Lolium rigidum. Next base: position 220,668,362 of record NC_061509.1, read on the forward strand.
GCTGGCCCGGTTTGACCGGGCTGGTGACCGGATTTCTCCTGTAACCCCTTTTTGTTTGTTGTTGAAATGGGGGGGTCTCCTTTAGCCTTCTTGTTCCTTTGATACACCATTTACGCCTGATTGCCTAATACCTGAGATTATCCTTATAAACATATTAGGCCAAATACTTTAGCACGGTGTCATCGTTACCAAAATAATGGATAAGGGTGAAATACCCTTACAGACTGCTTTCGCAGGCTGGTACCGGAGATCAAACTCCGACAACGCAAACATCCACTTACCCAGTCGTCCCTTCAACACAGGGGCCGACAGCATGTGCTTGACAACGTCTGACTTGCATATGACGAAGATTTCTGCCGTCAAAAGGATGTGATGCAGCTTGGTGCAGGTAAAGAACAGGCAGAGGCACAGTTTCTCGACCTCGGGATACCTCGTTTCCGCGTCCAACATCCTTCTGCCGAGGTAAAAACGACCTTTTCAACGCCCTCGTAGAGTTGCACCACCACCGAGGCGATGGGCGTGTCGGCCTATCGACAAGTAGATGTAGAACGGCATGTCTTGCTGGGGCGGAACTAGCACAGGCGGCGTCATCAGATACCGTTTAATTTCATCAAACGCCTGCTGCTGTTCTGCCCCCCAGTGAAATTCGTCATCAGACTTAGTCTTCACCAACGCCATGAACGGCTCTATCCGTCCTGACAGGTTAGAGATGAATCGGCGGACGAAGTTGATTTTGCCGATAAGACGTTGGAGTTCCTTCTTCGTGGTGGGCGGCTGCATGGTACGCACTGCCTCCTGACTTTTCAGGCCGATCTCAATTCCTCGCTCATGAACCAGAAATCCTAGGAACTGACCGGCCGTCACACCAAAGGCACACTTCTTTGGGTTCATTCTCAGTCCGAACTTCCGAGTTCGGTCTAGGACGTGTCGCAGATCTCCCAAGTGTCCCACCATGGAGACGGACTTGACTACCACGTCATCGATGTAGATTTCCACTAACTTGCCGATCAGATCGTGAAATATATAATTCATGGCTCTTTGATATGTTGCACCAGCATTCTTCAACCCGAAGGTCATGACCACATATTCAAACAACCCACTGCCCTCGGTACTCTGAATGCGGTCTTGTGTATATCTTCTGGAGCCATGAAGATCTGGTTATAGCCGGCGTTGCCATCCATGAAGCTTAAAACCTTGTGGCCAGCAGCTGCATTGATCAATGTCTCCGCCACAGGCATCGGATACTCGTCTTTTGGAGTGGCTCTGTTAAGATCTCGAAAATCGATAGCCACACGCCACCGGCCGTCCTTCTTTTCTACAGGAACGATACTGGAGATCCATTCAGCATACCTGCATGGCCTGATGAACCCGGCGGCCAACATCTTCTCGATCTCTTTCTTGACCTCTTCCAGGATTTCGGCCTTCATCTGACGAGCTCGTTGTTGGAACGGCCGAAATCCTTTCTTAAGGGGGAGCCGATGTTCAATGATGCTCCTGTCTAACCCGGGCATCTCTCGTATAGTCCCATGCAAAGCGATCCGGGTATTCTTTCAATAGAGCAATCATCCGACTCCTGAGCCGTGGGTCTAACTTCCTGCCGATAAAAGTTGGCCGAGGCTTGTCCCCGGGGCCGATATCGACTTCCTCTAGCTCGTCGGCCGAGGTGAACCCATACCCCAGCTTTCCGTCACCTGTGAGGTCGACGCCAAATCATCGGGAGAGCCGGTGGCGCGGATAATACGGTCCGATCGCTAGAATCGGCCTCCATCTTGATCATCACCAGGACCTTGTGGCAGTGTCGGAGCCGGTTGCGTGGATCGGCTCCCTCTTCATTCTTGCTATGAGAGCAGCTGCCCTCATTGCTACCCCTACCAGGGCGGTACCCAAGTTCTACCATGTTGATGCTGATGTCATGGGAGCGGGTTCCGTGGAAAGAGCCGATGAGTTCGGCTTCGAGGGTTGCCTTGATCTCGTCATGTTTCTTCTTGAGTTCATCGGACGGATCCTCGTACTTGACCGGAGTGCTTTCCGCCATCTCGGATGTAGATGGCGATGTGGTGGATGTCGAAGGTTGTCCCACCGGGCGTGCCGAGAATGTGTTGACGTCGAAACCCACCGGCGGGCAGCGACGGGCAACACAAGTAGAGCCGGGAACAACTAGGGCTGCGGCTGGCCCCGGTCCCTCGGAGCGACGGCCCGCAAAGCCTCCTGGTCACACGTCCGATGCTATCGCAAGGGCGTGCCACCCGACCTATACCCGGTCGGGAAGGTGTTGGATGATGCCTCGCTTAGTTTCCTGCATGGCATACACGCAAACATTAAATACGAGCCTCGATCGGCTCTCGAGTTATCCCGTGAATCGGCTCAAAGAGCCGATCCACCCATGATTCGTACAAGGTGTCCGAATATATGGTGGTCCTGCTTGATCAAGATAAAGCTAATGAGATCTACGACGATTTAGGGTTTTCACCGCATAATCGGATCATCCTACTCACGATTGGGCCTCGCGCTCGCGCACGGTGACCGTAAGCCGATCCTAGACAGGGCCTAAAAACCAACACGAGGTTGATCCCCGGAACATCCTTTCTAGGGCTAGCAAACTTCACCCTACACGCCGCTGGATCCTCCAACCCTTTGTAGGGCCTAACTAATGCGGATATTAAACTAATCCTTGCGGAACAAGGAGCAACCGTAACGGATCAGATCTACTAAACTATGATCAAGCGGGGTGCCGCCCCTACACCCGAGATAGGTGTAAGGGCGGCTAGATGCATAAGGGTCGCACTACGACAAGCATATGATACGAAGAACAATGCTAACCCTAACACATCTAAGATAACTACGTTGCTCGCCATCAAAAAGGCTTCGAGCACGAGCAACGCATGAACAACGTGGGTAGGCTTGTGCTGCCTAGATCGCAAGATGCGATCTAGGCAGCATGGTGCTTACCGGAGAAACCCTCGAGACGAAGGAGTTGGCGATGCGCCGAGATTTGTTTGTGTTGAACGTTGGTTGTTGTTTATTCCATAAACCCTAGATACATATTTATAGTCCAGGGGACTTTCTAATTTAGGCGTGCACCTAACCGTGCACGGGTAAAACTCCGACTCCTAACCGACACGTAACCTAATATGTTACAGATACAAGGGCAAACTAGCCCAAACTTTGCATGTAAGGCCGATTCACGTATTTCTTCTATATATATTCTTCAAGTCCATCTTGATCGCGGCCCACCTCTGACTCGGTCAAATTCCGGTGATAACAGAAGTAAAAAAATGCCCCAAAGAACAGTAAGAATACATGCATTTTTTTTTCTGTAAACGTCCTTGGTTATGCGACTCTACCCATGACCCATCGTCATCCTCGTCTCATCATAGCAAGTACAAAGTGAACAACCACATGAATGCATGCATAGAACTATAGATGACCAAGAGGAGTGTCGTTTGGGGCACCAAAACACGGTCCAACTCTTCCACAACACGACCAAACCGAAGAAACTATGAATTTCATTAACACATGGCTTCTGTTATGCTTGGCGTACATGCCATGATGAACTAAACATCTTGATGAAAATGATCAATAAAAATTAATCAATTCATTGAAGTAAGTTAGCTCCGAAAATATCAAAAGCGTACAAAAAATTGAATTATTCATATTCCTCAGCCACCTAGGTTAACCCTCAAGTCTTGTTCTCTTGAGAGAACACAGTTTACCACGTGTCGAAGAATTGACAAGGGCATATTTGGTTGATAACATAGTTCAGTCTTAACTTTTTTTTGGCCATGACCTAATTTTGAACCATGCTTGGATGGTTGTCAAAATTCTGCATGTCTACGACCCTTGATTAACTGCGATTTTTTTTTAAAAAATAAGACATTTTTCAGCAATTTAACAAGTAATACACGATTTTAAATTTTTGCAAATCTGTGACTCGGTTGGCTGGACAGCCGCTGATCGACAGAGTGGTGGCTGATCGACAGACTGGTGGCTGATCGACACACTGGCTGCTGAAGTACATGCTTTTGTGGTGGCTGCCCATACTCAAAACTTGGTCGGTTACAAGTCGGTCGATCGGCCACCAGCCGGCCGACCGAGTCCTAGATTTTAATTTTTTTGAAATCGTGTATTATTTATAAAATTAATCGAAAAATGTATTATTTAAATAAAAATAGCTGATTAACTTAAGTTCATTTTACTTTTTTTTTTGACCTGAAGTTCATTTTACTTGACAACGTTCGCCAAAACATGAGGATCCAAACCTTAATCAAAAGTACTGGCTAGCAATTTATTTTTGTGGAGTTCGCTTGGGCCGTTTTACCAAACACATTCATAGTTTCATCACTTGCACCAAAGGACGAAGGCCTTACCAAACGGGCCGTCATGTAACTGCTGGGAAAGGCCCAGTTAGCGGGCAAGCCCTAATTTCCGCCGCTATAAAGCCACGGCCCCTCGCGGCATCCGCTCTCCATTAGGGTTTATCTCCTCTCGCCGCAGCCGCCACCGAACGCAAGCGAGGAGAAGGGCGAAAGGCGGCGGTCGGAGATGTCGGAGAAGAAGCGCGCCCCCGGCCCTCGCAAGGACGAGGTGGTCACCCGCGAGTACACCGTCAACCTCCACAAGCGCCTCCACGGATGGTATCGTCCTCCCTCCTCTCCCATCCCCTCCATTCCCAAGCTCTGCGCTACCACTATAGATCCGCAAGCTAGATGTTACCTTGGTGCGTAACGGTGCGTCTCCATGGCGCTAGAGGCTCGCGTAGTTCAGATGCTGGCCGCGAAAGGTTGCCGCCCACGAGCACTTTGTGGGCTTGCGAATGGCTGTTGCACCTGTTTGGATTGATGTCCTTTGTCCAGCTAGATCATAGAAGGGATCGCATGACCGAGCGGGATTTCTATCCTGTAGATCCTGCTCTTGTATCTGATCTCACATTTTCACATACTAGATCTTCGTTTATTACAATGAGGTTGTTGGCATTTCATGGTTGTACTTTGGTAGGTGTAAATCGGGTATAGTCATGTGTCTGCCTTATAAATTATGTGGCTGATCACGGTTACATGCCCGAGAGATCAACTCTGCTCATCGTTACACGTATTGCTTATCTCAATGCTACTATGTGTTCCATTTGGGCCGTATATTTCACAGTTGCAGTGTCTTATATATCTGTTGTATGGTCTCATTGTTTGTAAACTTGTAAGCAACTGATTGTTTGCCCGGACATAGTCAGGTATCTGTCTTGAAATTGTGGTTGATACAGTTACTTGTCCGGTACATTGATGTTGCTCATCGTTACACTTGCTGCCTTCATATGCTGTCATGTGTTCCATTTGGGCTCTATATTATAAGTAAAATTTGTCATTTGCTGTAATTTTTGTCTTGCCCGGTCATAGTCAGGTATCTGTCTTATATAATGTGGTTGATACAGTTACATGCCCGGTATATAGATGTTGCTCATCGTTACATATGTCGCCTTCAAATGCTATCATGTGTTCCATTTGGGCTCTACATTTAAACTAGCGTTAGGTATCTCATCCTATAGTTTGTCCATTATGCCCGGTCATAGTCAGGTATCTGTCTTGAAATGTTGTGGTTGGTACAGTTACATGCCCGGTACATAGATGTTACCCATCGTTACACTTGCTGCTTTCATATGCTGTCATGTGTTCCATTTGGGCACTACACTTAATGAGATTTGTTTTGATTTTATTATGTGTGATTGTCTAACTTCTTTCTTATGCAGCAGTATATATAGTAACCTGTACATTGAACTGTGTTCTATTCCCGTATTTCTCATGCTTATTTTTCTCAATCCCTGATGGTTGTTTCATGTTCTCTTGAACAGCACTTTCAAGAAGAAGGCGCCTAATGCAATCAAGGAGATCCGCAAGTTTGCACAGAAGGCCATGGGAACCACAGATGTCCGCATCGATGTGAAACTCAACAAGCACATCTGGAGCAGCGGTATCAGGAGTGTCCCAAGGAGAATCCGTGTCAGAATTGCCCGCAAGAGGAATGACGAGGAGGATGCCAAGGAGGAGCTCTACTCGCTGGTCACAGTCGCTGAAGTCCCCCAGGAAGGTCTTAAAGGTTTGGGCACCAAGGTTGTTGAGGATGAGGACTAAACCCTCTGTCGTTTCTATCAGTTAGAACTTAATACATATGCCCGCTGAGAGCAAATTTGGAAGTCTTGCTTTAAGCTTATTGTTATCTACTGTTCATGACTTCTTGATAGAAGATTTGAGATGCTGGATGTTTTGTTCAAGTTTTGACTTGGTTGATGACTTGTGATGTTCTCTTATGTATCACATTTGAGCTGAATTCCTTGTTAGGAATGCTAGGATCTTTGTAGCTTTAGTACTTCAGGAGGTATCCAAGGTTGATCACCTGGTTTGTTGCAACTTGCAACCCTTGCTGCATCAGATTTTTTTCTTGGAAATCGATAAGGCCCGTTGTTGCTTTGCATCATCCAACATAAAACATTGTAAGCACCAACCCCTCGTCATTTGGCGCCCACATAAGTGGGAAAAACATCTGAGAAGCCATTGTTTGGTAATGTCATTTCCTAGAGCCATATGTCTGTTAATGTCAAATCATCGGTGTAGCCATTGTGTAGTAATGTCTTCCTAGGAACCATTGTTTGGTAATGTCATTTCATAGTGTGAAACGTCTGTGGTTGCACAGAAGTGAATGTTCCCTCGAGCATTGTTGATAGATCCGTTTCCATGGCTATAACATCTAACCTAAGCATGTCAGGGCCTTCCATTGGCAGAAAGTTTTTCTCAGAATGTATAACATAAGTCAGCTTTGATTGGGAATGGTGTTTTGACACATGGGAGCATATGCTCCTTTTATTTTGAAATACATGTTAAATACATTTTAAAATTTTAAAAATTGAAACGAAAAATTTGCACGAACATCTTCACGTGCTACACGCTCACAAAGTCGTTTCATAAAAATCCGACTTGTCGTGTGACGTGCGTAAAAAAGACAAAATTCAATGCTGAAAATAAGGCTTTTTAGGAGATAAATTTTCTCTTTTTTATACAGACCTTAAAACATATTGATTCTTTGTGAAACTTGACGAACATACGCATTTTGTGGAAACGTACATGTAGAATTTTTTGTCAAATTTTTTTGACATTTCGAAATATAACTTTTTGATAGAGGGAGCATATGCACCCGGGAGCCGAATTGAATTTCCGGCTTTGATGGATCAACTATCAGCCATGAATTACAAGCAAATGGACTTATGTATATAAGATCTCATAGGTATTTGAGTATGTGCAAGTAAGCACCCAATAAGCAAGTATACTCCATTAAATGCAAGTAGTTCATTACATGTTCATTGAGCTCAGCTCAAAACGCAGTGAAAAGTGTATCATCTGAAAGAAAGAAAAGACACCAGGAAGGAGAACAGGATCGGCTACATCAAAGATAGAACGAGCATTTTTCATTAATCGTTGGGATTGCATGACGGAAAACTGGAGTGAGCTTTGTCAGGCTCCGGACCAACCCCACCCCACAGCAGTGTGTTTATGTTCTGTCAATCCGCAGCGATTCCTCACACCGATGATCCAACATCATCAGATTGTTGTCCAACGGGCTCGAATTACATTTCTTGCACAGCGGTTATGGTCGACAAAAGCTTGCTTGACAGCACTTCAACACGTGGCCATTTTAATCCCTGAAAGCACATTTCATTACGAACAGTCCAGATAGGCCACATGACAGCAGAAGTAAAAATATTCATAACTGAATTCTTATTCCCACTAATCCACCATCTAGCTACTGATTCAAAAAAAGTGCCCACATCTTTGTTAAAAACAAGAAGAAACCATCTCCCAGATAAATAGACACTACTCGAAAACAAATGGTTAATAGACTCTTGGTTCATTGCAAAATAAACAAGTCAAGTCATCCACCTGTCTTTGTTTACTCAAATTATTCCCTAGTGAGAAGTTTATTATTTGAAAGCAGCCACATGGAAGTTTGAATTCTGAGGGGATATGTGGAGCTTCCAAACAGCTGGAGTGTGAACTAGAACTACATCACCATTATTCACAACACCATAAACCAGCTCAAGCTATCTAGAGAATAAAGCCAGGCTAACCGTTCTTCGGAAAGTAAATCTCAAATTTGTACCATCCCAAGCATCAGCAAGCGTACAACATATAAATTCCAAAAGAGAATAGTGAGTGAGCAGTTGCCAAGCCAAGTATCTTCCCAAAAAAGGACCCTCTTACCATTTCCCACTTGCCACCTGTGCCCAACTGAAGTAGCAGCTGCCGCCCACATTATTTCTTTCCAAAAAAGGAGAGCAATGCAACAGCCTAGCTCTGAAAATATTCGGCGACAACTTATACTTACAATCAATTACTATCATCTCCCCGATTTTGTTGTTACCAATATGATATCTTCTAATCCAGGAAGAAAGCAAACGGAGATTAAGACCCCTAAGGTTTTGAATACCCAAACCACCATATTCTTTGATTCTTTTTTTGAATAATAAAGTCTCAGTAACCCAAATGGTGTCTATGGTAGTTGCCAATATTATTCAAGAAAAAATAGGCCATCTGGGAATTAATTGGCTTAATGGCCCACTTAGGGAATTTCAGAAAAGAGAGCAAAAACATAGGGATAGATGCAATACAAGACTGAAGCAAGATCAGTCTTGCCTTATATGAAAGAAGCTTCCCTTTCCATCCAGAAATTCTTTTGATAATTTTATCAAGAATATACTGCAGATCCTCCTTTTTATGTTTGGAAAAATGGAGGGAAACACCAAGGTACATGAAAGGAAAATCACTCAACTTGCAGCCATATATTATTTGCATCTTGATCAACATTAATTGCATACAAACTTAATTAACATATATTATTTATAGTAGGACCAAAGAACTTGATTTAAAGCATTAGTATAGAAGGCTATAGTGCAGTATGTATATTTATATTTGTACACAACTTATAGAGCAGCAAAACATAGCAAATACGACGATACAAACTAGCTTCGAGTAACCTTGTGAATATAATAGTTACTATTCATGCGTTGCTGCAAGATTCCGATAAAAAATTTACATATTAAGAAAGTCAGTCGCGCCATAATAGGACGTGTGCCGCATGCTGAAGGTGTCAAAATGACTTGTAACAGTTGGCGCCAAACTAGCAAAGTTAACCATCTCCATAGCAATATCAAGCTTTAGTCAAAGATTTATGTGTGCCCAATCATAAGTCCTGGAACGAATAACAAATTGATAAACTGTTCCAACAGCCTACTACAGCAATTATAAAGCAAACTCTTCTCGTTATGTCACAAAAAAATGATATCCTTTGGTGGAAACTGACACCACAGGGAAATGCAGCTCCAAGAGTGCCAACAGTGCTTGTTTGCAACGGATTCAAGAGTTGGGAGAACCTACACCGACTCAGGTACACCCTTCTACTGTCTAGCTACTCAATCAGGGGCGGCGAAACAAAATGATCACCCTCTGAGTTCACTTTAATGGTGGTGTCTTTGAAAATCAAGAAATGGTCATTGCTCTGAAAGAAAACACGGAGCTCCCCTACCAGATCAACATAGCAGTGAAAGCAAGTATTTCTAGACTTGAAATGCGTGATGTTACTCACAATCATGCACATGATACTGATCATGGTCAGGTGAAATGACAGCCTCTCTCCCACCGCGGAGAAACAATGAAGATAGATCTCACAATTATAGGGCCCAATATGTTTTTGGACATGGCGTGGAAAACTCGCAAAGCTCCAGGGGCGGCTGGAAGAACATCTACAGGCATATGGCTTTTCTGTCAATTCCAGCACAACCAACACAGCACGATCACAGGCAGAAGCTTGGCTCTTCTTCTTGCGGCAAGGGTGGCAAACCTCTGCAACTTCAACATGTCGCATTTCTCATGGACAACCTGTCCCTTGCAAGAACAACATCAACAAAATCGGCTACAGATCCTCAGGTTCTTAGGGAGATCAGACAACAAATTGTCCAATTCAAACATGCCTCACCAGAACTTACGCCTAAGGTGCATCACATCGCCAGGGATCTTAATGGTGTAGCGGACAACTGTGCGTCTGTGTGCAGCAGGCAATCAGACAGACTCAGTCCGAGCCAAACTCTAGTTGTACCAATTCAGCTCATGTAAACGGCAAGTGCGCTGCTCCTTCTGCTCTTCACAATTGAAAGATCCAGGACATTGAATTGCATGCTGTAATGCGCTCGTGAGATGAATGAACTTTAGCGCCTCTGGCGCCTCTCTATTAAAAAAAAGAACCCTATAGCAATATCACCAGCTGCATAGAACTATAATTGCATCTACTTCAGTCAATGTCTCAAATCTTAGGCTGATGGATGTTGAATATTTACACAGAGCATCAGTTGGTCAATCTCTAAAAGCGAAACCTCAAGAGGCTCAGTACTAAAAGCTTATCTTTCAGCAACAATCACTGCACACTGTTAGACGTTGTTACCTATGATACAGAATGTTATGCAATAGGCATGATTTGGTAAATGCCCCAAATGGCTTAATTCACTATACCAGCTCTTACCATAATTATGGTGTTATTGTTATCTACTATGCAGAGAACTTCACCCGGTTCTAACATAGACTGAGAAAATCCCCCATACACTTCTCCATGGTTGACAATGCTTAACCAACAGCTTCTTGACTGAAGGAGCTAGTAGCAAGTTTCGAGATATATATTATCCGGGTTAATCAGACAATATAGCAACCTAATGTTCTATCACGAATGTAGCAGGTTACCGGCTAAATCTTATTAAAGTGCAGCATAAACAGGCCAAATCCAGATAGACACATGACATTGTTTGGATTCCATAGATAACATTCTCAGCCACGAACGCACAAGTTCAGCGAAATGATATGGTACCAGCTTACTACAGCCAAAGGAAGAATATGCGAAGAGACGAAGAAATGCGGCCTCTATTGCGTTATTACTTATTACCCATGGATCAGAAGTACACGGCCATCTGAACCCCCTTCTCCACGAAGCCGCATTTGGCGTAGTACGCGCGCAGGTCGGGGGTGCAGTCCAGGATGACCTTGTAGCAGCCGGCCTCCTTGGCGATCTCCACGAGGCGGCGCACGACGCGGAGCCCGAGCCCGCGGCCGCGCGCGGCGGCGTCGACCACGACGTCCTCCACGTGCCCCACCTTGCCGCCGCCGCGGAGGAACTTGCGCTCCACGAAGAGGCACCCCGTGGAGAGGATCCTCCGCTCCGGGGCCGCGGCGGGGTCCTCGGCCACGAGGATGACGTGGTCGTCGCCGAGGGCCGCGAGGTCGGCGAAGCACGCGGCGAACTCTGACGCGGTGAGGTCCGGGCAGGAGGAGAGCTGGGCGAGGAGGGGCAGGAACCCCCTCTCGCGGTCGGCGATCTCTAGGCGGCGGATCAGGACGGCGCCGTCGGCCTCGGCGGGGCCGGCGGCTGGTTCCGGCGAGGTGGATGTCATCTGGATCTGTGTTCGAGGACTCTGGACTGAAGCGTCTAGCTTAGTCAGGTGACAGTTCTTTTTTTTTCTTGTGAACGTTGAGCCGTTGGATGGCGCGTCAACGCCGTCGGTCGACCATGGCCATTTTGTTCGCCGTACAAGTGGAAATGAGGAACACGGTGAGGGATTGGCGGTGCTCCAGTGAGATCAGTGGAGGGGAGAAGGCCAGAAGTTATCGCCGGCAAGAAGATAACAGAAGCGGGGTGAAACGAAGATGAATGGAAACAGTGGCGCCACACAAACGGCACTGAAAAGCAAAAACTCAGACTGGGTAAACATCTGGTGGGGGGTGAGCCTATTTCCCTTTTTCTGTTGCACTAGGTAAACCTCGAAAAACTGAAACTGATTTATCTAAATTTCACAAAAGCTACAGAACACTACATGTTTTCCATACGATCTTATGAAAGTCTGGCTTCCACTATCAGAAGATAACTTAACGTAAATTCAAACCATAAATTCACGTGGAACAAAAATAAAGGAAGTTCAACAATGCAGCCCTGACACAAAAGTTAAGAAGGAAATCATCCGCGTAAAGTTTTAACGACATTACAACAACGCAAAGGGCTATCAAATGATATAAACGAGATATTCAAAAGGAAACAACCTATTGTCTGCAATCTCCAACTCTCGTCGTATATAGAACAAAGAACAGACATAATTTCTCCTTCCAAGCTTCATTTGCTTCCTGATGTTCATCATCTTGATTTGAAGGTTTCAATAGATCAAAAGTGTTTGCGCCAGCATGTGATTCTAGGGCCATTCTTTGAAGATTGTTCTTCCCTTTCAGCATCAACTCCCTATCTTCTACTCCCTATGTTCCTAAATTTAAGCCAAGTAGTTTTTGGTACAGAAATTAAAGAAACGCATATTGAGATAAAATTACACCAGTTTTGGGCGGGATTACCCCTATAAATTTTACATGAGAAAATAGAGGACTTTGCATAAGATAAAAAAATATAATCAAATCTCTATAAAAAAAATCCATATAAATGGTGTGTCCCACTAAAGCTTATATTCTGATTTTTTTCTGGAAAAACTATATAGCTTATATTCAAGAACAGAGAGAGTATTACTTTATCAAAATAAAGGTCAAGAAAGAAAAGCCGAGCTTAGCTAAGAGGACAACTAGATTAAAGCAACCTGAACATTTCAATCTAAACAACTCAAGAGGAAGTATAATTATGTTTTCTTATTGATTTTTGTACTATACTCTTTTTTCATTTACGAGTGACCATAGTTACTGCCCTTGGAGTCCTTCTTGCTTAGTTGCTTCAAACTGAATCTCGGTGAACGCGAGGCACGAGCAAAAAAACAAATCACATAATGTTGATAAGTTTTGCAAATAGGATGGTCCCCTACGACTAGGTCTTGGATACTTTCCTATTACACATGCATGCTTGGGCTTTTTTTTTTTGAACAGGAAGGGTCCCGAAGGACCTAGGGCTTCATTTCTTGAGCGGTGGAGTTACATTTTACAGATAAGGCCATAAGGAAATAGAAAATTACAAGCCAGCCCTTACAAATTGCATTGAGGACCTCCAGATAAAAATGAAAAAAGCGATCAGGTCCAGCTCCATCTTCACCGCAACGAAGCTCGCCGGAGTCAACCTCTGTGCCGCCGGGGACGAGACCACTTGGGGTGCAGAAGTGGGATCCAACTCCAACGAGCCTGTAGATCCTCCGAGTCGGCAAGAAAGCTTGACGGAGGTAGTTGTTGACCTGAGGACGGCTTGTGGCCGTCACACGAGGGTGGAGGGGCCGCCCTTCGGCCATGAGATACGGCGACAGTGGCGCCGTGGAGATCCTCTAGAAGATCTGCGGGCGGCCATGATTTGTCGCCGCCACGCAAAGATGGAGGGGCTGCCTTTCAGCCATGGTGTACGGCGATAGTAGCGCCGTGGAGATCCTCTGAGAAGAAGCCACCGAGCTTCGCTGCTGCAGATACGGCGACCATCTGGAGGCAGCAAGCAGCACCTTCTCCCTCTCGTCACCGCGACGAGGAAGAAGAAAGAGCCTGCCGCTGCACCTCTGGCCATCAGATCCGCCAAGAACGGCCTTATTTATGGAGATCTTCGCCTCCCTCCACCACCACATCTCCGGCTCCGACCACCGAAGCTCGACGAGGCAGAAAACGGGAGCAAGGCAGTGCCAGATCTGGCCGATGAGATCTGCCACTTCCCTCCCGGCATGAGCGCCATACGCCATAGAGGACCAAATACTAAACCTAACACTACACCTAGCTACTCCGGCGCCATCTCCCCTCCAACTCCGGCCGGCTACTCCGGCGGAGAGGAGAAGGGAGAGGCCCGGTGAGAGAGAAGCGGGGTTCAGGTACTCAGAGCAGAGCGAGGTGGGGGGGGGGGAATGAGTGCTTGCATGCTTGGGCTTGAGTGAGATTTCGGAACTTATGCATGATAATGTAACATAATTAATTTTGCGTATGTGAATTGTATGCATAATTAATTATGCTCATATTTCACAGTCAAATGATCTATCCACATAGATATGTTCGTGTAACAGGCTACGTGTAGGACAAAAACATCTTTTTTACAGTTGCATGTACCTACATCAGTGATGTCAACAAAGACATCAGCAATGTGCTGATTTAATTCTCTTATAAAATTATGAAATAAAACTAAAATATAACTTAAACACGATTATTTTGTGAAACATATGGTAGTGATATCGGTAGTTTCACTTTTTTACGAAAATGTTTCACAGTGTGGCCCATGCATTAGTTTAGTTTTACACAAGTTTCACTTACGTTTCAATTAGTAGTTTTATATTAGACAAAATATCAAAAAACTCACCATTCTCAAAGCAGACTGGACAGTGGATGTGACGTTGGTATGTACGGGCGCCCGTAAAATCATGTGTAGGAGAACTGGGAATCGAAACAATGGTCCATTTAAATACATTAGGTAAAAATTTAGAAAAATTCGCACATCCAAGTGATGTCTACGGGTGCTTCTATTCTTGTAGACAGTGTTGGGCCTCCAAGAGCAGAGGTTTGTAGAACAGCAGCAAGTTTCCCTTAAGTGGATCACCCAAGGTTTATCGAACTCAGGGAGGAAGAGGTTAAAGATATCCCTCTCAAGCAACCCTGCAATCACGATACAAGAAGTCTCTTGTGTCCCCAACACACGTAATACACTTGTCAGATGTATAGGTGCACTAGTTCGGCAAACAGATAGTGAAATACAAGTAGTATGGATGTATATGAGTGGTAATAACAATCTGAATAAAATATGGCAGCGAGTAAACATGCAACGTAACGAGTAAATAAACGGAGTTTCGATGCTTAGAAGCAAGGCCTAGGGATCATACTTTCACTAGTGGACACTCTCAACATTGATCACATAATAAAACCACTCTACACTCTCTTGTTGGATGATGAACACCACTAATTGTGTAGGGCTACAAGAGCACCTCAATGCCGGAGTTAACAAGCTCCACAACATTCGATATTCATATTTAAATAACCTTAGAGTGCATGACAGACCAACGCAATTACACCGAGTACTAACATAGCATGCACACTGTCACCATCACAGTACGAAAGGGGGAATAAATCACATCAATACTATCATAGTAATAGTTAACTTCATAATCTACAAGAAATCACAATCATAACCTACGCCAAGTACTACATGATGCACACACTGTCACCATTACACCATGGAGGAGGAATAGACTACTTTAATAACATCACCAGAGTAACACATAGATGAATAGTGATACAAAACTCATATGAATCTCAATCATGTAAGGCAGCTCATGAGATCATTGTATTGAAGTACATAGGAGAGAGATTAACCACATAGCTACCGGTACAGCCCCGAGCCTCGATGGAGAACTACTCCCTCCTCATGGGAGACATCAGCGTTGATGGAGATGGCGGTGGTGTCGATGGAGATGCCTTCCGGGGGCACTTCCCCGTCCCGGTGGCGTGCCGGACTCCTGCCCCCCAGATCTTGGCTTCGCGATGGCGGCGGCTCTGGAAGGTTTCTCGTACCGTGGCTTTTCCGTATCGAGGTTTTAGGTCAGGGACCTTTAAATAGGCGAAGAGGCGGAGTCGGAGGGCTGACGAGGCGGTGACACAATAGGGGCGCGGCCCAGGCCCCGGCCGCGCCACCCTGTCATCCGGTGGCCCTGTGGCCCCCTCCGGTGGCTCTCGGGTGTTCCGGAAGCTTCGTGGAAAAATAGGATGCTGGGCATTGATTTCGTCCGATTCCGAGAATATTTCCTTACTAGGATTTCTGGAACCAAAAACAGCAGAAAACAACAACCGGCCCTTCGGCATCTCGTCAATAGGTTAGTTCCGGAAAACGCATAAATATGACATATAATGTGTATAAAACATGTGAGTATCATCATAAAGTAGCATGGAACATAAGAAATTATAGATACGTTTGGGACGTATCAAGCATCCCCAAGCTTAGTTCCTACTCACCCTCGAGTAGGTAAACGATAACAAGAATAATTTCTTAAGTGACATGCAATCATAATCTTGATCAATACTATTGTAAAGCATATGAGATGAATGCAGCGATTCGAAGCAACGGTGAAGACAATGAGTAAACAAATGAATCATATAGCAAAGACTTTTCATGAATAGTACTTTCAAGACAAGCATCAATAAGTCTTGCATAAGAGTTAACTCATAAAGAAATAAATTCAAAGTAAAGGCATTGAAGCAACACAAAGGAAGATATAAGTTTCAGCGGTTGCTTTCAACTTCAACATATATATCTCATGGATAATTGTCAACACAAAGCAATATAACAAGTGCAATAAGTAAACATGTAAGAATCAATGCACACAGTTGATACAAGTGTTTGCTTCTGGGATAGAAAGAATAGGCAAACTGACTCAACAATAAAGTAAAAGATAGGCCCTTCGCAGAGGGAAGCATGGATTACTATATTTGTGCTAGAGCTTTTATTTTGAAAACAAGAAACAATTTTGTCAACGGTAGTAATAAAGCATATGTGTTATGTATAAGACATCCTATAAGTTGCAAGCCTCGTGCATAGTATACCAATAGTGTTCGCACCTTGTCCTAATTAGCTTGGATTAACATGGATTATCATTGCATAGCATATGTTTCAACCAAGTGTCACAAAGGGGTACCTCTATGCCGCCTGTACAAAGGTCTAAGGAGAAAGCTCGCATTGGATTTCTCGCTTTTGATTATTCTCAACTTAGACATCCATACCGGGACAACATAGACAACGAGATAATGGACTCCTCTTTAATGCATAAGCATTCAACAACAATTAATATTCTCATAAGAGATTGAGGATTAGTTGTCCACATTGAAACTTACACCATGAATCATGGCTTTAGTTAGCGGCCCAATGTTCTTCTCTAACAGTATGCATACTCAAACCATTTGATCATGAAAATCGCCCTTACTTCAGACAAGACGAACATGCATAGCAACTCACATGATATTCAACAAAGGTGTAATAGTTGATGGCGTCCCCAGAGACATGGTTACCTCTCAACAAGCAACTTATTAAGAAATAAGATACATAGCTACATATTCTTCACCACAATAGTTTTTAAGGCTATTTGTCCCATGAGTTATGTATTGCAAAGGCAAAGAATAGAAATTTTAAAGGTAGCACCCAAGTAATTTACTTTGGAATGGCGGAGAAATACCATGTGGTAGGTAGGTATGGTGGACACAAATGGCATGGTTATTGGCTCAAGGATTTGGATGCACGAGAAGAATTCCCTCTCAATACAAGGCTAGGCTAGCAAGGTTGTTTGAAGCAAACTCAAGTGTAAAACGGTGCAGCAAGACTCACATATGAACATATTGTAAGCATTATAAGACTTTACATCGTCTTCCTTGTTGTTCAAACACCTCACTAGAAAATATCTGACCCTTAGAGAGACCAATCATGCAAACCAAATTTTAGCAAGCTCTATGTATTTATTCACTAATAGGTGCAAAGTATATGATGCAAGAGCTTAAACATGATCCATATGAGCACAACAATTGCCAAGTATCAAATTATTCAAGGCATTATACCAATTACCACATGCGGCATTTCCCGTTTCCAACCATATAACAATTAACGGAGCAGTTTCAACCTTTGCCATGAACATTAAAAGCTAAGAACACATGTGTTCATATGAACCAGCGGAGCGTGTCTCTCTCCCACACAAGCATTTATTCAGAGAATAAAAATAACAAAACAAAAATAAAAGCACAAAGACGCTCCAAGTAAAGCACATAAGATGTGACGAAATAAAAATATAGTTTCACTAGAGGTGACCTGATAATTTGTCGATGAAGAAGGGGATGCCTTGGGCATCCCCAAGCTTAGATGCTTGAGTCTTCTTCAAATATGCAGGGATGAACCACAGGGGCATCCCCAAGCTTAGACTTTTCACTCTTCTTGATCATATTGTATCATCCTCCTCTCTTGACCCTTGAAAACTTCCTCCACACCAAACTCAAAACAAACTCATTAGAGGGTTAGTGACAAGGGATTAACTTATCAATGCCTACGGGTTGTAGACTAGGGTTTAGTTGGAAGTAGAGGGCAAGTAGATCTCGAAGGTTTCAGCCGAAAAGTACTCAACGATTATGAAAACTAGGGTTTGAGAAACAATGATTCGATGCTTTCTTTGTCCCTCGACTCCCCCTTATATAGGAGGTGGAGCTGAGGGATTCGTATTGTACAAGTTACAAAGTTCGGGAGGGTTTCCAACTCATCCCGTAAGATTACAAACATCATCTCCTAATACAACTCTAACTTTCCTTAATATCAACTTGGGCTTCCGATTCTTCTTATTCTTCGAGTCGTGGGCCTTCAGTAAACCCCGGGTACTATCTTCGGCAGGCCCATTGGGGATGCCTATGTCAGTTAGTGCATAATCAAAAATTCACATGTTCAGAGGTGACACAATCATTGTTAACACTTCTGGACATTGCCCAAAGCTACTGGAAGGTAATGGAACAAAGAAATCCATACAACACAGCAAAAGAGGCAATGCGAAATAAAAGGCAGAATCTGTCAAAACAGAACAGTCCGTAAAGACGAATTTTAAAGAGGTACCAGACTTGCTCAGATGAAAATGCCCAAATTGAATGAAAGTTGCGTACATATCTGAGGATCACGCACGTAAATTGGCAGATTTTTCTGAATTACCTACAGAGAATCATACCCAAATTCGTGACAGCAAGAAATCTGTTTCACGCGAGTAATCCAAATCTAGTATTGACTTTACTATCAAAGACTTTACTTGGCACAACAATGCAATAAAATAAAGATAAGGAGAGGTTGCTACAGTAGTAACAACTTCCAAGACACAAATATAAAACAAAATTGCTGTAGTAAAATAAACACATGGGTTATCTCCCAAGAAGTGCTTTCTTTATAGCCATTAAGATGGGCTCAGCAGTTTAATTGATGCACTCCCAAGAAATAAGAGTTGAAGCAAAAGAGAGCATCAAGAGGCAAATTCAAAACAAATTTAAGCCTAACATGCTTCCTATGCATAGGAATCTTGTAAATAAACAAATTCATGAAGCATGATGCAACAAGCATAGAAAGATAAAACAAGTGTAACTTCAAAAATTTCAGCATATGGAGAGGTGTTTTAGTAACATGAAAATTTCTACAACCATATTTTCCTCTCTCATAATAACTTTCAGTAGCATCATGAGCAAACTCAACAATATAACTATCACATAAAGCATTCTTATCATGAGTCTCATGCATAAAATTATTACTACTCCCAACATAAGCATAATCAATTTTATTAGTTGTAGTGGGAGCAAATTCAACAAAGTAGTTATCATTATTATTCTCATCAAGTGTAGGAGGCATATTGTAATCATAATTAAACTTATCCTCCATAGTAGGCGGCACCAAAAGACCACTATCATTATAATCATCATATATGGGAGGCATATCATAATCAACATAAACTTTCTCCTCAATACCCGGAGGGCTAAAGAGATCATTCTCATCAAAACCGACCTCCCCAAGCTTAGAATTTTATATATCATTATCAACAATGGTGTTCAAAGCGTTCATACTAATATTACTACTAGCATGCCAATAAGATTCCACAGGTTTTTTTAATTTTCGCATTAAACCATTCATGTCTTGACTCAGGAAATAGTACAAAAAGCTCACAGATGTTTTCCATTATGCCTTACTAGTGTAAAACAAGAAACAAAAAGATGCAATTGCAGGATCTAAAGGAAATAGCTTCGAACACTCACACAATGGCGCCAGAAAAGTACTTTGTTACCTGGGACCGGAGTATGAGTGCCTTTTACCTTTCCTCCCCGGCAACGGCGCCAGAAAAGTGCTTGATGTCTACGGGTGCTTCTATTCTTGTAGACAGTGTTGGGCCTCCAAGAGCAGAGGTTTGTAGAACAGCAGCAAGTTTCCCTTAAGTGGATCACCCAAGGTTTATCGAACTCAGGGAGGAAGAGGTCAAAGATATCCCTCTCAAGCAACCCTGCAATCACGATACAAGAAGTCTCTTGTGTCCCCAACATACCTAATACACTTGTCAGATGTATAGGTGCACTAGTTCGGCAAAGAGATAGTGAAATACAAGTAGTATGGATGTATATGAGTGGTAATAACAATCTGAATAAAATATGGCAGCGAGTAAACATGCAACAGAACAGTAAATAAACGGAGTTTCGATGCTTAGAAGCAAGGCCTAGGGATCATACTTTCACTAGTGGACACTCTCAACATTGATCACATAATAAAACCACTCTACACTCTCTTGTTGGATGATGAACACCACTAATTGCGTAGGGCTACAAGAGCACCTCAATGCCGGAGTTAACAAGCTCCACAACATTCGATATTCATATTTAAATAACCTTAGAGTGCATGACAGACCAACGCAATTACACCGAGTACTAACATAGCATGCACACTGTCACCATCACACTACGAAAGGGGGAATAAATCACATCAATACTATCATAGTAATAGTTAACTTCATAATCTACAAGAGATCACAATCATAACCTATGCCAAGTACTACATGATGCACACACTGTCACCATTACACCATGGAGGAGGAATAGACTACTTTAATAACATCACCAGAGTAACACATAGATGAATAGTGATACAAAACTCATATGAATCTCAATCATGTAAGGCAGCTCATGAGATCATTGTATTGAAGTACATAGGAGAGAGATTAACCACATAGCTACCGGTACAGCCCCGAGCCTCGATGGAGAACTACTCCCTCCTCATGGGAGACAGCAGCGTTGATGGAGATGGCGGTGGTGTCGATGGAGATGCCTTCCGGGGCACTTCCCCGTCCCGGCGGCGTGCCGGAACAGAGACTCCTGTCCCCCAGATCTTGGCTTCGCGATGGCGGCGGCTCTAGAAGGTTTCTCGTACCGTGGCTTTTCCGTATCGAGGTTTTAGGTCAGGGACCTTTAAATAGGCGAAGAGGCGGAGTCGGAGGGCTGACGAGGCGGTGACACAATAGGGGGCCACGGCCCAGGCCCTGGCCGCGCCACCCCGTCATCCGGTGGCCCCGTGGCCCCCCTCTGGTGGCTCTCAGGTGTTCTGGAAGCTTCGTGGAAAAATAGGATGCTGGGCATTGATTTCGTCCGATTCCGAGAATATTTCCTTACTAGAATTCTGGAACCAAAAACAGCAGAAAACAGCAACTGGCCCTTCGGCATCTCGTCAATAGGTTAGTTCCAGAAAACGCATAAATATGACATATAATGTGTATAAAACATGTGAGTATCATCATAAAGTAGCATGGAACATAAGAAATTATAGATACGTTTGGGACGTATCACCAAGTTTCAAAAAATTATGAAAAAAACAGGTATACAAGCGACGAGTATAATGTTTCTAATTGTATAAGAACTAAATTTGTGATGTATCTCCAGCTCAGCAAAAGAAGTTATATTTTTTTAATCATAATTCGCACTTGAGTGTCTTACTAGTCCTGTAAATGTTTCAGTTTTCTCACACTTTTTCGAAACTTGTACCAATGTTTTTGACCTTTTCATTATTAGGTTTATACTAGATGGATCCAGCATGCTCTGCCACGCGTCGTCTGGATGTTCTTTTGCCTGCATGCACATGAGGCGCGTTTGGTAGTCTGTAGATGAGTTTTTTGTGTGCATGGGATGGGTATTGGAATGGGCCATTTGGTTGCCTGCAGGCCGCCGCGTTCTTGCAGAAACCAGGTTTTAAAGCACCCGCGGGACAGGCTTGGAGGAACGCCCGAAATGGCAGTTTCTCCGGGGCCAGGCCTGTTGCGGCCAGAAGGCCGCACGCGTGGGGAAGGGAGGTGGAAACGCCGCGTCCATTCGGTAACACGCGCCATAATTAGCCTGACCGCTCCCCTCTTCTTCCTCTCACTCGCGACCACACTCTCAACTCCCCAAACTGTCACATCACCCGACGGTTCCCCTTCCGCCGACCAATCCGCCGGACCGCCGCACGAAGGAGCACCGGTACCGGAGGAGGAGACGTCGACGAGCAGCACCGGGACATCGGCCGCAACCTGCTCCGCAGTCTTCATCGGCATCTCGAGTTCACCCGCGACCTCGAGCTCGTCCTCGGCCGAAACAATGGCGGTAACGACCTCTCCTTCTCACCTTCTTACTCGTTGTTCCAGAACATGCCATTCTCGGGCATTTGCGACGACATGCATATTAGATCTGCTAGGGTTTCCATTAGAATAGGGTTCGGATTGATGTTTGCAAGGTGTTCGTCCCCATTGGTTGTTGTTCTTGTCGAGGTCTTGGTGTTCACGGCTCGATTTTCTTAGATCTATTACTCTAATCTCCAATCGTGGTAGATCCTTCCTAAATCGAACTGTGGATTGCTGAAACTGCCAGATTTTACTGTGCATGCAGAGAGGGGAGGGGTTTTTTGTGCTGGGGTTTAGCATGTTCTGATTGCTGTGCGGAATGAGTCGCGCTTGTTTATTCTAGATTGTGTTGTTTCTGATTAAACTAGGCCGATGATTGTAACCGGGAATCATAGTGTGAGGAGATGATTGATCAGAACATATGGCATGATTTAACATGACCATGCCATTGGTTCTGATCAAACATCTCCATATGTCCTCATTGTATGAGGCCTATGCTACCTTGCTTTTCATGTTTGTACTTATTCAGTTCTGCAATGGCCAATGATTTAACTATGACACAACGGAAGGCAAGGTGCTGCCCTCAAACTTAGTAATGTGTGCCATATTACTTGCACACTAGACTTAGTTTGCGGACAGTCCCTTTGCCTGCCGTGTGATCCAATATATGAGGTCTCATTTTTTTTGTCTAGTGCATTGGCCAATGATTGAATGATGGCACATTGGAAGGCAAGGTGCTGCCCTCAAACTTAGTCGTGTGCGTGTGATTACTTGCACACTAGACTTAGTTTGTGGGCTGTCCCTTGAGCTGCCGTGTGAGCCAATGTATGAGGCATCACATATTTTCAATGTTCGTTTTCATCTATATACTTGTGAGCAGGCACACCTCTAATGCCATGTGTTCTTGTGGCAGACTGAGAAGCTCAAGCTTGGGTCACCTACTAAGAACCCCGAGGAGGGACCGTCCAAGAAGCGAAGAGCGGCTAACGTCGGCCACTTCCAGCCGGACGTAGGGCCGGACCAGTTCCTGCGCATCGTCTTTAGGCCCACATTCAGCCGGTTCCGGATCCCTCAAGATTTCGTCAGGTGGTTCGGAGAAATCCCTTCGAACATCATCGTCACCACCAACACTGGCTGCAACTGGAGGATGACTCGGTGAGAGAAGGCGATGACGCATACATCGACCAGGGGTGGGCAGGCTTCGTCGTCGCTCATCAGCTGCAGGTAGGCCAGTTCCTCATCTTCAAGAAGGTGTCCTCCTTCGAGTATAGTGTGGTCATATTCGACCACACCCGCACTGGGATGACCAGGTGCCGTTACCATGGCGATGCCACCAGGTGTGTCATCTTCCAAATTCATGTCTAAAGCTTACCTGGTTCTATGTCGCTGCTACCATGTTTGTGTCTAATTTTTATTCCTGTCGTGTGTTGAACTATGATCATCTCTGATGTGTCGTGAACTATGATCGTCTTGTGTCATCAACTATGATCGTGTTTGAACTATGATCAATGCTAAGTTTGCCTAAACTGTGATTGTGTTCTTCCTTCTGCTATTGATCGCTGGTAACCTCACCACTGAAGGGAAGAGGTTAGCAGAAGCAGATTATGGATTGCAACCAAACAACAGAGCCGTTGTTTTGGGCTGCTAGTAGGCCTGAAAACCGACATACCAAACGGGCAGAACCCAAATCTCGACGGGGCCGAAAAAACTTTGTGCAGGCCACTAAAGAACGTGGTTTTCATGGTCCATGGCCCATCTACGATGCGCAGGGGACTTCTTCCCACTGCGCCAGTGATACAGTAAACTGTTGCAGGCTACCAAACGCGCCCATGGTTTCATTTTTGGCTTGCTGGGTTTTGGCCTTGGGTGCATGTGTCAGCTTGATTTTTTTATGGTTTCATTTTTGGCTTGCTGGGTTTTGGCCTTGGGTGCATGTGTCAGCTTGATTTTTTTATGTGCTAAGTTTGACAGGGTGCATGGATGAGCTGATATGTGATAGGTCTTGTGACTTGCTAAGATAGTCCTGAAGTGTCAATTGACGGTAAACAAAATAGGAAAAGTAAGACAAGCTATATCATTCCACTAATTTATCCATAGCTTATGTTTCTTTTTTTTTCTCCTTTCTCCCGCCACATATGTGATCTAATCTGTTTTTCATTAATAATGTTTAATTAAAAGGCTACAACTAATGAGTTGGCATAAAATGTTGATTGGACTTTTTTACAATGTAAACTGAAGAGTATATGTGATGGTTTAAGTAATGTGACTTATTTATTTTTCTACATCATAGTTGTTGTTTTTTGCAAGCTAATGTTCTAGAGCAACGTCCAGGGTATCATTGCATTCATGAGATTTTTATGGCAAATTGCATGCAACCCCATGCTTGCTACTTTTTCTATATAGGAAAACCATCTATAGAGCATCTCCAGCCGCTTCACCCAAAGTATCCTCAAACGGCGTCGGATCGAGTGTTTGGGGGACGTGTTTCGTTCGTGCCGGGTTTGGGGGACGTCGCTCCCCATCCGCGTCCCCCCAAACGCCGCCTCCAAACATTAAAATACTCTCTTAATTTTTTTTTGCATTTTTATTTCAATAGATAGAAGTAATATTTCACAAACTTATACATAATTCGGAACATGGTTTAGACAAACTAAGACATAGTTTGAAACATGGTTTTCACAAACTAACACATAGTTTGAACCATGGTTGACACAAATTAAAACATTGGAAAATGAAAAAAACCTAACTAGTGTTGGCATCGCAGATTTCGTGTGTTCCCTGCCAAGAAAGAACACTCTCAGGCACTCTTAGTCACCCAAACTGAAAAATCCAGCTGGTGATGATAGCCATGTTGGTCCTTTCGAGGAAGAACATCCAGAAACCTCCGTACCTATTTTCGCTGCGAAGAAACAACACTCAGTCATCCTCCTCATCGGTGTCGCCATGGTAGTGCCGGCGGTAGCGCGTCTCGTCGAACACCTTGACGCTCATATCGACATCGCCAAGGTAGGAGAATGTGAGCACGCAGCCGGGTTCGAGGTCGTGGTAGCGCGCGAACTTCTCTCAGTCGGTGTGGACGTACACCTTGCCGCGCCCATCGAAGAGCACGTCCACCGGCCACAGGCAGCAGTCGCAGCCAGCCTCCTGCAGATGCAGCGCGGCCAACTCGTTGCCGGCGACGAAGTCGGCGAACTTGTCCGGCAGCCTCTGGATGCCGAGTGGGTTGCCCTTGAGGACGACGACGAACTCGGACAACACTTCCTGCTCCTCCTCCTGCAGGTCCGACGACGAAGACGATGACATCGCATGTGATGGCAAGCGTGCAACTCTGCCACGGCCGCGACCACGACCACGACCACGGCCGCGACCTCGGCCTCGGCCTCTGCCTCTACCAGCCATGGCGTCGACTCTTGAGATGGTGGCGGCTAGGGTTGGGGAGAGAGGCGCTAGGATTTGTGTGTGAGAGTCGATGAGAGGCCACCCCTTTTATAGGCTGGAGGGAGGCGGGGTAGCGGTGACGATCATTAACGCCTGCACGCAGAGCTAGGCGCGACGAGACGCTTCGCTGCGCCTCTGCGGGAACTGCACCGTCGCTGCGCGCGAATAACTTCCGTCGCGAGGTAGGCGACGGTTAGGTTAAACTTCAATGTGCCGCTGACGTGTCGGTCCCGCCACTCCTCGCATCGGTTTTTGTTGTGTTCGACGTGCCCGGAGCGTCCCCTGTGTAGCGGGGACGGGCTCGGGGCGCCGGACACCGTATTGGACCGCGCCGGACAAAAGGAGGCTTTGGGGTACGCGGCTGGGAATGTTTTTTTGTCCGGCGCGCCCCAAATCCCTTTGGGGGACGCAGCTGGAGATGCTCTTAGTTCCAGCCGGAACAAGCGGGTGTTCCAACTAGTTTGTATTAGGGGGGGGGGGGGGGTGGGGGGGTGGGGGGTGGGGGTGGGGAGATGGCTTGATGCTTGGATGATGACAGTATCTTAAAGTAGCTTAGTGCCACAGGC
This sequence comes from Lolium rigidum, assembly GCF_022539505.1. NCBI lineage: Eukaryota > Viridiplantae > Streptophyta > Magnoliopsida > Poales > Poaceae > Lolium > Lolium rigidum. The sequence goes on from NC_061509.1 coordinate 220,694,504, forward strand.
CCCCGGTCATCGAATATTAGCAAGAATTCCCACTATTCCGAATTATGAAATTGCCAAGCCTGAATTTTGATATATTATCCTTTCTGTACCCAGTCGTTCCGAAATATGCCATCGTTTCTTTTACAGTTTGTGGATGCGAAAATCTCCGTATGAACTAAAATTCAGAAGTCATGTTGTGTAGCAAACAAAGCATGTAAACAAAGTCAAAGCTGAATTTCTCTATTATTTGCATGAAAGAATACACCACACGGTTCTCATTGGCTATTTTGAAATATGAGTCTGTGCTGTATAATTTCGTGTGTAAGTTATATTTTAGTTCAGATCAAGCTTTGCCCAATTCTTGACTGCACGCAGAAGTATTTTCTCCATTATTGGCAGCTGGGTTCACAAGCTTCACAACTTAGAACCAGCGAGCCAACGGCTGTAGAAAGCCAATGCTTCTTGCGGTTTGTATTCAGGAACGGTGTGTCCAGCTCCCTGTGAAAAAAAGAAAGCAAAATGCAGGGAGTATAGTTAAAAAGGAATTTTAACCTCGAAGTTTTGAATCTTTGATTTTTTAAGTTAATAACGCGCTCAAATAAATAATTCAATAGAAACCATTTTACTAACAGCAGAGACCAAGTAAGAAAATGTATGCTTACCTTAATTGTAGCAAAAGTGAGACCATGTTCATATCCTTGTGTGTACCTGAAAAGTTTAACAAACAGGGATTGTAGATCATATTTATTTATTTCATTTCCTTGGCATTTCACATCATACGTTCTTAGTTTGAACAACACCAAGTAAAAAGTAACATAGCAAGGTTTTTATGGTTTGGAGTTTTCTCCCGAAAGTAATGGTGAATTCGTATCAAAGATACTTCAACTTATAGGATAATAAAATGTGGTAAGCAGCTAACTAATTGTTCAGTACCCGGATACTTGTCCGTTCAGGAACCATGGCCGCCATGAGTCAACAACTCCATACCCCACAGATTTAGTCCATGCTTCACTCCCGGTGAAAGGCACACACATATCATGGTCACCACTGACAGAAATGGAAAAAATAATTATTACTAAAATAAGCTTATATATAATATTAAAGCGACAAGTATTATGGGTCGGAGGGAGTAGCAGAGGATGAATAATTCAGGATCTTTTTTCAGTACAAGCAAGTGAACAAGTCAAATGTCTCCATGAAATTAACGATGCCAAATTTTGTTTAATATGGACATTAGGCAACAACACAAATAAGCTAAGACTCATCCTATAGGTTAATGGTGTACCTGAATATGAAAGCACGATAACCCTGGCTTGTAAGGTTCTTGTGATAACTGATCATACTCCCAGCATCATGAGTGAAATCAAGTACATCTGTGCATAAAAGCCATGGGCCAATGGAACTTACCTAATATGATCATGAAAAACAAGAGTTAGAAAATGGAATTGACTTCAGTTCCTTCTAATGCTGACTGATGGTCGTACTGATTGTGCATGAATTGCAGATCTGACGCTATCGTTATCCAGCCATGCTGTCGCAACTTCATCACTCTGCAAATTAAGCAAACTAAAGGTTGTCAGATATTGGATATCAAGTAGTTATCTCTTGCATTTAAGGAAATTTTCTCCGAATTATGTTTAATTCGACATTGAAAGCAATTTAAAACGTGTAGTATAGCACATTTGGTGTAGCCAAGAACAATGAACAGTCAATCAGCAAGCCAATTTTCTGATATCACTAACTTGAAACAGGAGACAGGATACTGCACTTGCGCTAGCTTACCATACATGGAACCCCACTGGCAACTTCCTGCCATGATGGAACATGCCCGTCTCTTACAGGAGCTCTCAAAGGCCAAGCACGCCCAAGCATTCTCGTTCTTACAGGAAAGGTCTTGTTAGTTACACCAAGATCTTTGAAACTTTTAGGCAATTTACTGTTAAGCGGGATCACTTCTTTGATAATCTTGCTGTGGTAGCATGGCTCAAGAATGTCATAGATATTTAGTCCGCTGATTAACTGCACATAAAATAGTACATGGTCTCAAAAAAATAGAATAGTACATACACAACACGGCATTTTCACTTATAAAGGTGACACGCTAGTTTACCGAATCAATTTTTGATAGCGCTGTATCACATTTATTATTGCCACTGGCATTCCAATAATTTCCTTGGCACGATATACTAGCTTCCTGCATTGTGAATAGATATGGTGATTACAGATATGTTTTGAAGCCAATATCAGTAGGATATTGAATTGAAAACCTGATCAAATACGGACACTCAAACTGGGGATTTCTAATTAACTACCTGGTATATATCATCTGATATTAGACCCATTCCATGTGCAAATGGAACAAGAGCATTACCATCAAAAACGGTGTCACAGACGCCATTCCCGACCATGTAGCCCTGACATAGCAGAGCATTCTAAAATGTTAGACCTCAGATTTCGTAGACAGTAATTTCAATAGAGCTTGCAATCAGCAAAACAAAAAAAATCATGAGTATAATAACCTTGAAGTTTATAGTTGGCTTAGCTCCTCTTTGTATTCCTGTGGAATAATTAGTCAGTAAACAAGATACAAAATACTTCCCCTGCCCCATAATATAAGATGTTATTACAACCACAACCAATATACGGAGGGAGAAATTAGTTGTTGCTGAAGGTGAGTAAAAGGAAAAAAAGCCATACCTTTGACAACTTCGTGTGAAAGGGTAGGAACATAGACCCCAGCATACGACTCCCCAGCTATGTAGAATGTGTTGCTCAGGAACTCTGGGTACATTTGAAACCACTGCATACAAGTCACAGAACTTAGCTATCGTGCATAAATATTAGTAATATACCATGCTAACATGAATGCATATACCTTGAGAAGAAAAGTATGTGAATCCGCAGCGGTCTTGAGGTCACCCGTCTGATAATCTGAAACATTCTTTGAGTATGACAGCCCCACACCAGCAGGGGAGTCCAAGTATATCATAGTAGATACCTAAGCCACAAGAGAGAAAAAAAAGGTACTTTAATTTAGACATAATATAACATAAAATAGTTAGTTACTAATCACATTGGGTCAATAGAAGTAGCAAACCTTGGACCAGCTATATGGGTTAAGATGAAGCTTTGGCAAGCTGCTAACTGATGCGCCTGACTCAAAGTTGAATGGTCCTGAAAGTAAACCCAAATGAATTGTGTGAGCTTGACAGTCACATAGAATTTCAAGTTGATCAGTGAAAGCTTTCATTCATGTCTGAACAAGAAATTCCTTGGATATGTTCAACATAAGTGAAAGGTAAGCATTAAATGGTTTCTGGTCTCTGCAATATATAAGGGGACGGCAGCGTGTGGCAGGGCTAGGGTGACATCAAATGCACCAGCGATTCTAAGAATGGGTGAACCAGCCTAGGCAAGAATCAAGTTTTGTGTCTTTGCCATCACTGTCACAAGGCATCAAACACTATGTTGGCGTCACCAACTATATGTCATCATCTAACCCCGCTGCAACATCAGCTATGGCAGAACCTTTACGATTGTGCTAACTCAATTTCAACTTTTAAGTTCCTGTCAACAGCCGTCATAGTTCATAGATAATAAGATCCTTACACGTGACAATCTAGCAAAACGTAGATATGTGGAGGATAAATCTTGTCTTTTTTGTTCTGATCCTGAATCTGTCAACCATTTGTTCTTTGATTGCTTTGTAGCCAAATTAGTTTGGCCAGTGATCTCTAAGTTACTCAATATTTAGGTTGGGCAAGATTTTGAATCAATTGCCCGTTGGTGGGTCAGTAATAACAAAAACTCAGTAGTTAACATAGTTTGCACTGCTGCTCTATGGGTTATTTGGAAGTTGCGTAACGAACTATGTTTTCAGGGAAAAACTCAAAAACATAGACAGGTGTTCAGGACTTGTGGAGACGGATTGCAACGGATCTGGATCAATGGAAGATCCTCGCACCAGATGCTCAGTCCGCGCTTCTGGCCAAGCCCAAGAACGCCATGTTGCTCAACAAGATGCGGGGAGAGCTTCTTCGGATTGCCTGGAGGTAATCCCATCCGAGCTCAACAACTGTGGTTCTCCACTCCCTGATGGCTACCAGACACTACGGGGGCAGCAAATGGAGGCGTACAAGCTTCTCATTTTGGAAACAATCTGAAGATTTAATGCCAAAAGCCAGTTCTATTTTGTAGTTTGTTTTTGGTCCTATCGTTTAAAGTTGGCAGTTGTTATTGCTTTGGTTACTTTCTAGTTTATTTTCCTTTCCTAGACCACATCTGTGTGTGTGGCTCGGGTGTGAAAACTTAATGATGTAGCAGTTGTGGGGTTTCAGTGAAACCGGGGGTGAGCCCTTTTGATCTAAAAAAAAAGTAGTACCATGCAAGGGTCCTCAAGATCCTTCGATCTGCCTGGTGCTGCAAAACAAAGGCCTCAACACTACGACCTCTCAAACACATGCATCTTATTCACAGCACCTTAAGGACCATACACCGGTCCCGCAAAATCCCCCAAAGCCCGTAGGAACCATGACATTAGCTGTCCTTGACATTCTAATTCGCAAAAAAAAAAAAAAAAACTGTCTTTCAAATACTCCAGGCTGTGACCTTGGGATGCGATCTGGTGTTGCTCAAGCTGAAACCCCTACTTAGGCCTTGTGTCGAACAGGTGGTGGGCGACACTTTCGCCTGCTCCACCTTTGCACTGATTAGGTCGCTGATTACGCGTGCTGCCAACCCAAGCCATTTTTTCGGGGATATGTCCTGAAGGACAAATCTATGGCATAGAAAAAGAGGCCGGCGGCCGATAAATCCAAGGAACCGATTGTCATGATACGACCCTCCGTTACTAGCTAACAGCTGCAGTGGAGTGCATAGGGACAACAACTGAGAGAATATAGGTTTTGCAAACCTTTGTCTTCACGCCTCGAACTTCCTTTTCATGACGTACGTGTTCTTTATGGTATTTGAAGACGACGTTAAATTCTTGCATTTAGCTAGCGCCACAGCCACACGATTAAGAACATTTTATCTTTACTTCAAAAAATATATAAAAAAGCACAGTTTGGATGCTTGATCTGAGCCGTCCAAACATTCAATCCAATTCAAAAATCACTTTTTTTTGCGGTAATTTCAAAAATCACTTGAAGTAGTAGTTGTGAACAAATGTTGTATGTATCCTCCAATATTCGGTCCTATACTTAATTCTTTCGATTGTTCAATTTTGCACGGCGCTGCCTGCTTTACGCCTCGGCCGTGGAAAACCAGCGAACCGGCAGGGCCCGCCAGTCACCTCCGTCTCTCCTGCAGTCGTTCTTTCTCTATCTATCAGCGACTGGGCAACAGCAAGCCAACCCCACCTACTGGTAGTAGTGGCAACGGACGAGACAAACGCCACGTTTTGCGCACACCGGCCGGACAAAAGTCGAGATACCGGCCGGAGGCGCGCGGAGGGGAGGATCATGGATGGGTGGACGCACCGTGTTCGTAGACGAAGCCGTCGAAGCTGGAGCACCCAGGGCCGCCGTTGAGCCAGAGCACGACGGGGTCCTTGCGCGGGTCGCCCTGCGACTCCACCAGGTAGTAGAACAGGTTCCTCCCGTGCTGCTCGTCCACCGTCACATACCCGGCGTAGTGCTTGGACGGGAGCGCGCCGTCGAAGCCGGGGACGCGCGTGACCTGCGCGCCCTGCGGCGCGGCGCCGCAGCGTGGCGAGCCTGCGGCGAGGACCAGGGCGACGATGAGGAGCAGCGCCGTGGCTGCCATCGCCATCGTCGCTACTGGATGATTGGTAGCTAGCCTAGCCTAGTCAGGGGCGTGATGATTGACGAGCTTTGAGCACCGGCCGGGCGCGCGTGGGGGGATATATAGGAAGGGAATCGCGGAATTGACGTCCACGCCACCGATGGGTGGCGACGATGGCGCACCCGGGACGCCGGGAACGCCTGCGCTGTGATGACGCCTGTGGCCGGTTTGTTTGTCCGTTGTGGTCTGCGCCTACCCTGCCCTAGTGCTGCATAGTTAGTGCCGTATCCCTTGGATTGCGTGGTGGAACGAGCGCCCGCATGCTGCCGTAGTGCTGGTGCCGCAATATTCGCTGTCTTCGATTTATCTCATATCTATCTTCGAGAAATCTATCTATAAGCTGATCTGACTGTGTCTTAACGTCAGTTCGCGCTCCTGGCCGCGCGATTCGCATCCGATGGTCCAGAGCTTCCCGCATCGCGGACCTGGTGGGGACCCACGTGCAGTCTCTGGCGTCGCGTGCGCGTAGCATTAAAATTTTTTTTTCGAAATTAATTGGGGCTGTCGGTGAGCGGCTTCATTTCGTCTCCCTTCGTCCTCGGATGCGGTCCTCCTGGTGCTCCGCCTCGTCGCCAAATCCGTCGATTGCGGTCGCCGGCGACGGATCTTACTCGCCGGAGACGATTTTTCGCATCAGGTTCGGTTCGCCCACTTCGATTGCTCTTCCGCACCGTCGCGCACCTTCTCCTTGCTTCTAATTTCCCTCCTCGGGGTTCTCGGGGGGTGCCATCCTTCGCCGTGGTTCTCGTTTCTGGTCGATAGGAGTGGTCGCCGGAGTCGCCGTGGACGGTCTACTACTCGCCGTAGTCTGATTTCGTCCTAGGTTGGTTTTGCGCTTCACTCAATGTTTCTCATCCCGCATCAGTGCATCTCCGTTGTTTTTGTTACTCGCCGGAGTCGCCGTGGACGGTTTTTCACTTCTGGTTTTGTCAGGTGACATCCTTCTCCGGGGGATCTACTCTTCGTGCTTCCGCCGGTGGTCCGGTCTGCGACAACACGCTCGACACGATTTCCTCTGTCTCCGTCACAGTAAGGTACTTTTGATTTTCTGGGCAACATCCTAATGCATTTGATTTTTTAGGATGTTTCTGTGTGGGGCAGTTAGGATTTGTGTGATGTTTTCATGTGTTTTTTTGTGCATCATATGATATCAATTTTCGTGATATGACACCCCAATGCACTAGACTAGGTGGTCACTGAGGTATGAGCAATGATGTGCAGGGGATTTGTTGAGGATGTTATTTTTTGTAGACTTTTCCTAAGGATTTCGTGCATCGTATGGCAGTAATTTTAGTGCTATGACATCATTTTTTGCGCATGTAATTTTTGAGGATGTTACTGTGTGGTCACCTATGATTTTTTTTTGTGATTTCGTCCTAGGTTGGTTTTTGAGGATGTATTTATTTTTTGAGGATGTTACTCGTGTGGTAGATTTTTAGGATTTTTATTTTGATGGCTTTTTAATGAGGTTTGTGTGCAGCATATTGTAGCAATTTTAGTGATATGACATCGTAGTCCAGGGAATTTTTGAGGATGTTACTGTGTGGTCACTTAGGATTTTTTTTTGATGTCCTCTAGTGGTTTCTGTGCAACATATGGTAGCAATTGGCGTGCTATGATATCCTAGTGCAGGAAATTTTTTGAGGATGTCTGTGGCTAAGGTATGAGCAATGATGTACAGGGTTTTTATGGTACTACAACATCCTAGTGCAAGTTTGTTTGTGTGTGTGCAACATCTGGTACAATAATGTGATATATAACATCCTTGTGCATTGAAGTTTTTAGGATGTTTTTGCTACCTGGTCACTTGGTTTTTTTGTGATCATCATGTGGTTGGTGTGCAGCATCTGATAGAATTTTTGATATTATAACATGTAGTAGCAATTTTATCTCGGTTAGTTAGTTTTTTTGTCCGATACCATAATGTGTTGTTTTTGCAACGCTTTGTAGCAAATGTTTGTGTCCCAGTAACATCTGAATCAGAAACATGTTTTTCGAACCTTTTCTGCCATATATGTGACATCAGTGCACCATTTGTCTTAGTAACATTTCTTTGCTAAATGACATCTACACCCGTGTGGACATTTTTGTTTATTTGTCTTTCCATAATAACTCCCACCTTGCTTATTTTACAACAGGCATCAATGACAAAGTCAAGTAGTCATAGGAAAAACAAGTCCGGCAGAAAACACAGTAAGCTAAGCCTTATGCGCAAGAAGCTTACATTGAAGCACAAGGTTTCAGCAATTCATTGTGAGCTACCACGTGAAGTAGATGTATCTCGTTGAACCTGGCTGCGATGAAGGAAATGTTGTTCAAGAAACTGAAAAACAAAATGAAGCAAATGTTGTTGAGGAAGAAGTAGAACCCGTGAAGGTGAGTTAAAGAATCTACAACTTCGTAGTACATCTTCATTTTTTTTGCTAGATGTTTTTTTCCTCTCGTGTATGTTTATCGGTAAGAATCTACAACATTCATACCGAAGACAAGTGGGCTTTTACCGCGGTAGTTGGCATTTTCTCGCAAATTCAGAAACAAGTTGTCTCTTGAAACAAAATCATGAAAATAAATATATCATTAAATTTACCAATTGAAACATATACGAGTATATAATCTTCTTTTCCCAGCTTTTACTTATAGGTTTTTTTTTTGCAATTGGTCTAGGTGAAGAGGAAGAAATTACTACAGCAGTGCATCCCCAATGAAGCTAGTGAGGTTATATCCTAGCATTACAGATGATCAGATGACAATGATTAGGAATGCAGATTATGGTGGATTATTGGATATAAAATGTTCGAAACTGCAACCTGGTCTGTGCAAGTTTCTGATGGAGAGCTTTGATTCAGCATCATGCAGTTTGGTCTTCCCTGGGAGAGGTTCAATCCCTATCACTGAAGATTCCGTACAAAAGGTTATAGGTGTCCCGCGTGGCAAGTTACAAGTGTCGTACGATCTGAATTCAGATGCAATAAAATTTATGCGGGAAGAAATTGGAGTTGTAGGAAAGCAGCAACCAACTATCAAAGCTTTGGAAAAGAAACTTCTCACAATGAAGAATGCCGACAGCCGGTACCTCGGATTGTTCATAATTTATGGGATGTGCTCCGTGCTAGCTCCTACTACAGGTGTACGCATTAGTCCGAGGATATACTCTTCGTTTATTCACATCAAACAAGCAAAAAATCTCAATGTGTGCAAGTTTGTGATAACTATGATCCGTAAAGCAACTAAGTCAAGTTCGAAAAGGCCATCCTAAAGTCATGCATGCTGTACATCATGGTAACTTTTTTTTCTACTCCTAATTTGATTTTCATTGATCATATTTTTTTCATGCGAAACAATGTCCTATTGTCCTTACAGATTTCCCTTTTACATCTTTACAGGTTAAATACTTAGATTCATTGCAACTAAATGATATGGATATCAGTGATGAAGGGACACGTGTTTCAGTTTGGACAAATGCAATGGTCAGGAAAGCTATTATGCAGGACACACGACCCGATGGCTCGTTCGGCAATGCACCGGTAAAAACTTACGTAAATAGCATATGTAGTTTAACCGTAGTTCTTTTTGCCTTTTCAACCAAACCATATGATTTGTTCTCTCGATATATGTTCCTCTCTCGTCTATGAATCTGTAGTTGAAACCTGAATATGCGTACACAAGTGCATCTGAATCAACTGAAAGAGATGTATCTGTCGAAAATTCAGCAGCTCATGGGCAAGATAAACTCAACAACCTAAGCAATAGGTCCACTGATATGGATGAATCTATGGAGCAGTCACATACACTCGGACATGATGAAGACAACACAAACCATCAAGAGCAAAGCGATAACACACATTTTGAAGAACGTGTCGATGATGAATGGAAGTATGGTGACATGAATGAAGAAGAGTCTGAAGATGTCAAACCAGAAGCGTATACAGGGGGGCAGACCATACTTTTTGCAGACCCGGATGTTATTGATAGGTTCATCAGACATAATGTGCCATCTACATGCACAGCGCAAGTAAGCATGAAACAATAAATTTCTTACTCTTTTTACATCTCACCCGAAGGATGTCACCCTGATTATAGTGGAATACAACTTCCATCTGAAAAATAACATTTACTCATTGATAATCGAATGTTACCATCATAGGATTAATTTCTGTAATTATTTTTTACCATAGCTTTCTTCTGCTTTTTCCAATGTTCCGTGTTTTCAAACACCACTAGTAGAATAAGACATACATTTTTTTCCCTATTATACAAGAGTGACACCAATTTGAACCAACTTTTCATGATAAAAAACATCTGAACTAATTTTAACAAATTTATTTTTGCAAACATTGGTTCAAAATTCTTATAGGATGTAGCATTACCTCGCAAATTTATTTACTTCTGTACAAAATTTATTTGCTGACAAAGCTACTTACAAACTTACTGTCATTTGTAGGAAACCTATAAATTCAAAGAAGCAATTGAGTACGCTTGTCATGGTTTTGAAGCAAGCTTGCAGATGCTAGTTCGAAATTTAGTTCACACTGTAGAAAGTAAAAACAATCCAGAATTCACAGGTCACCAAATCAGCTCGCAAGAAACACTGACAAAAAATAAAGATTCAAAAGCCAACACACAGTTCAAGCAGACAACCACAAGGGGTTTTCCCAAGAACCAACCATCAACAACACATGATGACAAGACCTTCGAGACTCATTCAGATATCAATCAGAACAACAATTCTGTTTCTATGGGTACAGACAAGGGTTGTGCCAGCAAGTCAGTACCAGATGGACACATAGAAGGATTTGAAGAAGAGTTGAAACAACATATGGATCATGCTGATGGCATTACCAAACTAGCCAGTCCACAACCAGTAATCGTGCTGAAAGATGATGCCATTCCAACTATGAATCCTGCTGTAGATGATGCAGTTATTGAGGAGAAAGAACATCCTGATGCCATTTCAGTGAAAGATGTTGAACAAGAAATCAACGAAGACCAAGGCATTCCACCCACGAGCTATCGCTCAAGATGATGCAGCATTCTGCTGGAAGTTGAAATACCAAACAGTGTGTACAAGAGCAAAGTGGATCATGTCAACCATGTAGGATGCAGCAATGAAGATAAAGGAAATGTATATTCTCTGGATGCACTTGTGGCAGAACATAAGCAGAAAAAGGGGGATAATCAAGAAGATGTTAGTAAGACCGGGACACCAACCGTGAAGAATAACGACAGTGCCACCAATTCAGAGAAGCTGACATCAAATCAAGCTGTGGATACTGGAATCTTGGAGCACAAAAATGTAACTTACAATCAACTATCCGGTGTGATTTTTGATGATGAAGATAGCTCAGTAAGCAGTGAAGAGAAAAAAGGATGGACTTCATGCACTATGTGGGGTTCTCACACATTCACAAGTTAAGCATACCAATCCCGCAAGTTCCGGAGATATCCGACGATGGGATTCAAGAAAATACATCTCAACTAAGGAGCCGGATGTTGCAGAAGAATCGACAAACAAGCCAGCTCCGAAGTAACTTCGGATTGGAATCACTAATTGATGGAAGCAAAAAAGATGAGATGGAAAAATTATTGTTAGACATGGTGCCAAAAGTAGAAGCAAACAAACGGAAAAAGGTCTCGTTCGCAGATGGACCAAGCAAGAAAATGAAGGAGGAATCAGCTTCGTAGTTCCATCTCCATCAAGATATAGAACAAGATCTCGCTTCTCGCGAAGAAATGGCTTCAAGCCCACAGAGAAAGCAGGATATAGGTGAAGCCCAAGTAAAAACAAGCAAGCAAAAGGAAAAACATTGACGCCAAGAAAGACAACTCATCGCCAAGTATCAAGTCCAAGTGACAGCAATTCTCGGAGACAAACAAGACTTTCAACACTGAGCACTATGGCAACAGCAAAAACTGAAAACAAGAAAGATGTAAGTCCAAGTTCATCTGGAATCAAAACTACAACCAGTAGCATCCCAAGTTCAAGCAAATTTCGACCCAATGGGTAGGAAACTAAACTTCGACAAAGACAGAATCCGAAAGGAGAATGCACGCAATAAGGATGGCTCCGGACCCACCACCTTTTGATCCGAGCACACCACCGTAAACCACCGGTCAAGATGAATTAGTCGTCAACGAAGCTAACAAAGAAGTGGAGATACAAGAAGCGAAGCTATTGTTGCAAGCACCAACCACCAAGAAAAAACAGATGCATCAAGGAGCACTACACCCGTGGTTCATGAATATCAAAAGAGAAATGTCAAGATAGGACACTTAGCAAAATCTCCATTCGTCAACCTAGAATCCAAGAAAAACTACAAGTGTTTCCAAGTCGATGGAAACTTTGTACAAGCATGGTGTGTGAGCATGGATGGAAGACTAGTTCAACGTCGAATAAAGAAATAGTCATTGATACAACAAATTACTATTGCAACCTCGGGCAGTTGGCAGATTCAGTTGCACCAGGGAAGATGTTGATAAATACAGTAGCTGAGATTGGAATTCACATAATGACATTGGAGAACAAAAATCCTAAGAAATACATAATGCCACTACGTGTTGCCGTAAGTAAACAATCATCGGTTCTTTTTGTACTTTTACATTTGTTCATGCACTTCTTTTTGTCCACATTAATCAAGCAAGCATGTAATTCCCGCATCTCTTCTACGTAAATATCTCATTGATTCCCGATATGATTTAAAAGATGTTACAAGGTGTTTCGAGAACAGCCCAACGAACGTACTTGATCACAAAGATATTGTAAGTTTGCCAACTTTCTAAACTTATTTTTGTTAACTGAATTTTTTATACACCAGATGTGCCTCCACAATAAACTGATTTTTTTAAACAAACATACAGACAATAACATCCTTCATCTAACAGGTTTGTTTCCCGACACTCGAGAAGTGGGCACGAACACCTACAAATGGTTCTGGACACTATTGGTTGGTTGTTCTTAATGTAAGTGCAGAAAGATTTGAGATAATTGACTCGTTATCATCAAGGAAAAAGGGGGAAGCTCTTATGATGGAAGCATGTCACATGCTCATAGCGGGAATCAAGGTTATGTGGAAAAGAGAGTATGCAACATCAAAAGTGCAAATCGCGAATTGGCCAATAGAAGTTATTGACAGTCCTCGTCAAACAAACACGTAAGATTTTCTTTTGTTTTTTTGGTACTTGAGAAAGACAAAAAGTACACTGCTACATCAGTTTTTTTGGATATCTCAATATATGTTAACTATGTTTGCTGATACATATGATCTCCTAGGTACGATTGCGGGTTCTTTATGTTGAAGAACCTTGAGGAAAAACATGGAAGGATGGTTTCATCATTCACACAGAAGGACTTGCCAAACATCAGGAAACTATACACTGACAAATGGCTACGCACGGAGAACAAAGCACCTTGGGGCTTATATATCTAGCTATTTCTTCTTGATGTTAAGGTAATGAAGCTGCTTCTCATCATTTTTTCTAACAGAGAAATTTTACTGATAAAGGATAATTGAGTCAAGCAATTACATCTGTAGTTTCTCTGGAATTTTTGTTCTCATTTTTTACACAAATTAACATGCAACTTAACACTTCAATTCAAAGAAGATAAAATCTTACATAAACTCAGAACGTAAATTGCAACATTGATAAATAATATATTCAAATGGACTCTGAAACCATGTATCCATGTTAACATATGAAACAAACTCTGAATCCATGTCTACATGTCTAAAACTTAATCACCACCAAGCCACTTTCTGTTTCCTATCACTGGAAAAATTGATGAAAAGGGAATTTTTCTGGATTTGCCAATCTTACTGGACAATTCCTTGCATCATGATCTATTTCACCACAAACACTACAAGTAGTTGGGTTAGGCTTCTTTAGTCGGAGTCCACTTTTCTTCCTTTTACCGCATGGTCTTCCTTTAGCTGCAGAATGTGGGGTCCTTTGCTTTCTTGTTTCTGTTTCTAGATTGAGAAACATCTTCATCCGTTCTTCCCTCAAAGGGAGAAGAATCTGAAATATCTTCAGTTGCAACTGATTTGTTTTTCCTCCTCTTCAGTGCATCTGCATTAGCTTTCTTCAAAGCAGCTAGTTCTTTGCTCATTGCAATCATGTGCTTGTCTGCTATTTCCTTTGTTTTCTCAGAAACTGCCAATTCAACAATGAGTTTTGAAAAGTCATTGCAAAGATTTCCATACCGCAGTAACCTCATGTCTTTTCTAGACATTTTCTCGTTTTTTTCTCGTACCGGCTCGACAATGGATGGAACAATATCGGGAGGGGGTAGGGACCACCTAGGTAGAATGTAGTGCTCGTGTATCTCTCGCACTTCACCAATGTAAGACATTACTTTCATAATGTGGCAACAAAGAATTCCATCCTTGTAAAACTTGCAGCACTGGCAGTTGTACATGGGATTTTCAAGATCAACGTCAACCACATAGGTTCTTCTGCCATAACCATAGACAGTGCCTTGCACTCGGGAAAACCTCAAACACACCACCACCACGAGTCCCTAGCATTGTAGGATGTTATCTTCCGCAACTCCAACTGGAAAATGTTGTAGATGGGTAGAGTGTAGGTCCGCAATATTTGATCCTCCATTGGAAAATCTCCCCACAACCCGACAACTTTGTCCATTCCCATGAAATCATGCCCATCCTCAAGACAATCAATCTTCTCTTGTAATTTCATATACCGCTTGAAGAAATTAAGTAGGCTTTCACGTGGGCTTATGTACCGCTTCAAAACAAGCATTAAACCCTTCACTCGCGAGCCGTTGTTTGCAAGAATGGGAAAAAGCGCTTCATGAAATAAGCAGGAACAAAACATTTCCTTAGCCCATAGATGTCCTTGAAATGATCATTATCAACAACATCATGTTTTTGGATCATCTCAGCCCACCTAGTTTCAAATTCTTCTTCAGTAACACTATAGTCAATAACATCATTGAAATCTCTTCTCAAGTCTTCTCTTTTGGCTGCCATAGGACCAATTTTTTCCTGAACCTTCTGCATGATATGCCATCTGCAGTTCCGGTGAATGGTGTCAGGGAAAACCATTTCAATTGCAGATCCTCATAGCTACATCCCGGTCGGTAATAATGTTCGGAGGGTGCGGACCATCCATTGCTACTAAGAATGTCCGAATAGCCACTCAAAGTTCGCAACCCTCTCATTCCTCGAGAAACCACAACCAAGTCTGTATGGACTGACCATATCTATTGATCCCAATGAATGGTGCGCAAGGCATGTTGTACTCGATTAGTCATGAAGGTTGTGTCAAACGATATGCAATCATTGTACAGCTTTGTACACATCTCTCGGCTGCACCATCAACCCAAAAGATGTTCTCAACCCTATTGTCATCGTCTAGCTTGTAGTCATAATAAAACCTAGGATCATCCTCTTTTAGCTTCTCAAAGTATTTCAACAACTCGGGGATGTCTTTGATTTTCCGTTCTTCACTATGTTGGGCTCTGTAATTGCTAATTGTTTTAGTACCTGTAAGGTACATTCCGCTTGCTCCCATATAATTCCGCCATGATTTGCATAATCCTTCCCGAACCGAGATTTACATTACTTAGCAAATCAATGAACTTCTTCTCTTCTTTTGGAATTTTGTTGTGTGACCTCAAGAATTTTTTCAGAGCAAATTTCTCAACAAATTCATGCGTATGCTCCTCGACAAACTGAGTAACTTCCCATCTGGCACCAGATCTTTTAATCCTCATTTTCGCCTTGCAATCTGCCAATTTTGTGATAGCTCGGTTTCTAATCTTGACAGGAGTAGGTGGTAATGAATTGTTCCCCGTTTTGTTGCAAACAAACAAGCATTTGTCTTTCTCTCCATCTCTTGTAGACTTCCTAGATGATTCAATCCTAACGGAGAAGCCAACATGATGCGCATACCTATTGTAATGTGACAGAGCAGCTTCCCGTGTGTCAAATTTCATGCCAAGAAATGGTGTCTTGGGGGAAAACCCTTCTGGTGTTGACTGAACTTCACCTTCCTCACCACTGTCCTCACTTGGCAAAGTCACACCTGTCTGGAAACCTAATCCGGCGTTAGTGCCTCTGTCCGAAGAGTCCTTCGGGTCGACTTGTGCATCGCTACTCTGACGAGCCGAATAAGGTCCAAATGGCCCAGTTGCATCAACATTTTCCCAATTAGGACCACCATGAGATGTTCCTGCAGCATTGCTATTATTACCAGTAACAAAACCTTGGTCAGGAGTGCCTTCCCAAACCGGAGGAGCATGAGATGATCCAGCTTCATTGTCATTGCTTCCAGGAACAAAATCTTGGTCACCGGCTCATTCGGATCAATTCCGAACCAGAAATCGAAACCTCTCGGCATCCGCAATGGCTTGCACGAGTTATAAGAAGAAAATTATACAGTTGAATAACTAAATGAAGAAGATTTTCTTGTTTCACATCGCAATTTATTTGCTGTTTTTATGGATGTTGTTCAACATAATTTCACTGCATGTACTAACTAACTACATTTTTTTTTTGGCCTAGGGTACTGAAGTGATTTGGTTCAAGATCTTGAAAAGACAATTTTTTATGGCTGAAGATCATGAAAACATCCAGGTGCAGGTACTGAGAATAGTTAACACCAAAAACAAGGATCAAGTAGGACCTGAACAATGCGTCTCAGATGTTATTACTGCTGTACCCGCAGCTTTTGTGCACTATATGTGGAACATGGTGATGTAAGTAGTAAGGCATGCATGCTACTACCTAGTATCTTAAGTAGTATCGTCCGGTATCATCCGAAAACTGTTGCAAATGCCATTACTTTTGGATCGAAATACATCCATCAGCTGTTACTATCTAGATGATGTTCCTGTTTGATACATCTTCACCAAATTACTTTTTGAACCTAATGCATGAACCGAATCAGCCGATGAGTTTTCTCCATATGCATAACTGAATTTCTTTTGTTGCTTCTAGATTTTCTCCATATGCAACATCATAACTGAAATATAACTGGATGTTTGTCATGTTTTAAGATTGGCATGATGCTTTAAAGAGAAAAATGATGTTACTTCTACTGTTTTTTGATGTATCTACTGAATATTACCAATTCTTATGAACACCAACTAATACAGAAAACTTCAGTGTCAATTATATTGCTATTTTTTTTCATCATGCTCGCTCGAGATAGGAAACTATCTTTTTTGAGCAAACTACCGGATACTTTTCCCGAGATGTGTGTTATTTCATCATTGTCAAGAAAACATAGAAAAGATTTGCGAGAAAAGTAATTTTCCCGAGATGTTTAGCATATGTAGTGAAGATGTCTTTTTAATACTCATTTTCCCCTGATACTTTCTTTTTGACATATGCACAAAATCATGTGCATAACTGGATTATACTGCCTGAACCTTTTCATAGATGTAAACAGTGCGAGTATATGTAATGGTTCAGTGCATGTAAGCAGGATGTAAACAATTCCATTAGATGTAGCAAGTGTTTAGTACATGAAAGCAGGATGGATCAGGAAAGGTAAGCAAAATTTCTCGGGGGGTAGATGTTATTCCTTTCTCATGTAGAGGTTAGCTGGTACCTGATTTTCTAGCTGGCTGACGGGATGTTGTTGAAATCCCTGAAAGAGTAGCCAGATCAAGATTGCTGGACAGTGTTCTGGTGAGTTCTGCTGTGAAGTTTCTGGTTCAAATGCTTGAAACAGTCGCCAGATCGAGATCCCTGACGGGATGTTTGTTCTAATCCTGGAGGATGTTGATTTTACTCTTCAGATTTGGATCTGGGTGGTAGATGTAACTGGATCTGGTTTCATGGAGCAGGAGGAAGAAGAACGTACGGCAGAGAGGGGAAAGTTTCACGTTTTTGGTGCTGTGGTTGTTTTCGGGACGAGTTGGTCCCCCTTTTTTGACGATTGGCTGGTGCCAACCTGTGTTCACACGGGACAGCACGTGGTGGTCCACGTTTTTCTTTTTCAGGAAGTCCTTACCATTCAAAAAAGGAAAGTTTTGGTTGACCTGGCTGTAACTTAAAACTAGGTCGACCTGAACGTAGTCGCGGCCATCTATCTTACATTTGTATCTCAGTATCTGTATCTACTGGTGCAATATTAGTTAGCCTGGAATTTTCGCTGTCTTCGATTTATTTCCATATCTATATATATATATACATACATCAATATCTTATATCTTATATTTGTATCCGTATCTACAGGCGCAATATTAGTTAGCCCGGAATTTTCTCTGTCTTCGATTTATTTCCATATCTATATCAATATCAATATCTTATATCTTATATTTGTATCTGTATCTATTGGTGCAATATTAGTTAGTCCAGGATCTTCGTAAACATAGGAAGGGCAAAACCCTAAATACTAGTATTTGGGGAGACAAAAGACCAAAAATATATCTTCTGAAAATATCCTTCAGAGTTTTGTGCAAAGCTGGGGAGCATTGCCCTATGTACTACCTAAAAAGGAGTGTTTCGTAGTTTTTTTTAGGGGCAAAAGAGTGTTTCGTAGTGGTTCGTGTGTACTCCTTCGTTGATCGTCCCTGCACTCGATTGTTTCACCACACCTGTGAGCCCAAAAACCTAGTCCCAATAAAAAATCAAATTAAAACTCATAAATAGAGATTGAAATTTGAATATAGGTCTCGAATACAAATCCAAATAGTAGTTTGGCTAACACATCCAGCCACCGAATTGCCACCATACTCCGGCTACCAAAACAACTTGGGCTTCATGGCCAAATACTAGATCAAATGAATGGTGTGAATGGTGCGGACACCTCCATCACATCCGGCTCATCGATCACCGCCAGCTCCACGGTCACCGGTGGCTCCATGGTCCCATCGTTGTCGACGAACTCGGGGTGAAGCGTATCTGCGATAGCAGCGGCTCGGTGAAGAAGCCCATCAACGACGACGATGTCCTCCTTCTAAAGCCGCCGGTTTGTACCCCGCGATTACGCCCGCTGACGGAGAAGTTGCCACTCACGCCTTCGGATTGCGGGCCTCCAATGCTGAGGCACTGCGTCGCCGACTCCGCAGCCGCCTCCGCGGCAGGA
Organism: Lolium rigidum; assembly: GCF_022539505.1. Lineage (NCBI taxonomy): Eukaryota > Viridiplantae > Streptophyta > Magnoliopsida > Poales > Poaceae > Lolium > Lolium rigidum. Next base: position 220,713,344 of record NC_061509.1, read on the forward strand.
TGGCCATGTCGGCCAGACGACGCCTCCTTTTTTCCACCGTGATGACGTTGCCCCGATCTGGTCGGTGTGGGCATGCAACTCTTCCTCTGACATGGTTGTCGGCTTCTCCTTGAGAGGGGTCTTGCACGGCAAAATCCAACAAGGCACGGAGCGTCGACGCGCCATTTCCCGCGCCATTTCCCACCCCAAGCGTTGGGGCATTCTATTGGGATCCAAAATCGGCCGACCACTTTTGGGACGCGCCGGTGAGGTCCAGAAACAACGTCGTACGCCCATAGGGATATTGGGGTCATCGATGGGGATGCTCCAAAACGAGAAAACCGCATGATTAAAAATCGTGTCCAGTTAAATTATACAAGTTTTGGAATCTAAAGGAACTTGTTTCAAGTGGCTTTTGATTCGCATGAAAAGCAAAGTAGCATAAGGTTTGAGTAAAGAGAAATTTTCCTCTAAAACATAGTGCAATGTCTATAGAAATAATTCATATGCGCTCATAAGGATTCCTACGAATCAAACAGTGTGCATAATTAAAAACAATCGTAAGAATAAAAATCCTACAAAATTTATATGAGATTTCTTTGAATCAAACAAGCCCTTGGTTTTTGCTCGTTTATGGACTAATCATGTCAAGATTCTTGTGCATGGCAATGCTGGGGAGGAACTATTTCTATCTAGACCAAACATGCAATCAATCACCGGATAATATGGAGGGACACGGACAGACATACTGTTCACCCGCAAAAGGAACATTGCTAAAATTTGGAGGAGACTTTTATGCGTACGCATCTCGTGTGGATGCATTTGCAGTATATTTTCTTCTCAAGGAAAAATGGAAAATACTACTCCTGTTTTTCGTGTATAAATATAATTACTTACGGGAATAGCAAACTCAATCTTGATCTTTCTTGCTTCAAGCAAGTGTGTCTCTTACTATTAAACAAAACTCCATTAAAATCCATTGCCGATAGTCTATCTCGTTCTTTCTTTCTTTTTTTCGAAAAAATATGACATGTCAAGGGACCATCTATTTATCATGAGATGATTTTACAATAGGCCATAATTCAGATTTTCACTTCCAGTAGTTTATATTTCTCATTATCTCGACTCATGCTCTCAAATCCGTTCGATCCAGAAAAAAACACTGCTCATTTGGCATTTGGCATATTTCCAGAACCAGCTCCCGAAAAGCCCGGTGACTTTGTTGGGTTTTGCTACACAGCGGCGCCGCATAATTGAGAATCCGTGCGGCGGCTTCCGCTGGCCCGAACGACCGAGCAGCGCGCACGGCATGCATGCATCTGATCAGCCCGTAAAAATACGTGCATGCATATGTTTAGGCAGCATTTGATCATATCCTGTTGGGCGCGAACAAGCACGCATGCATGTGATAAAATCCCTTCGGTGCATGTAGCTGTCACCTATCCTATTCAACAATTTGTACTAGATTAGTTAACAATAGTTTTAGCTAGTTTTTTAATTTAAGTGCACAATTGCCAAGTTAATTATGTTTTTATTCCGAGCCAAAATTAGGGCTTAACTATCAGGTTAATTTCACCTAGTTAACTAATTTGCAGTGCATGAGTACCAAATTAATTACATTTGGTGGCCACCCAAAATTAGTGCATAACTACCAGGTTAATTTCACATAGTTGACAAATTTACAGTGCATGATCACCTAATTAATCAAATTTAAATTAATTACATTTGGTGGCCAGCCGAAATTAGTGCGCAACTGCCTGGTAAATTTCACCTAGTTGGCAGATTTGCAGTGCATGATTACCAAATTAATTACAGTTGGTGGCCACCCAAAATTAAAGCCTAATTACCAGATTAATTTCCCATAGCTGCCAAAATGGCAGTGCATAATTAACAAATTAATTGCATTTGGTTGCCAGCAAAAATTAGTGCCTTAATTCTACCTGGTTGCCAAAAATTGCAGTGCATGATTCGAAGTTAATTTCTCAAAAGGGGCGATGTATCTCCTGCCCTCCAAAAACGAAATCGACACACATAACTGAGGAATCATTCACAGAACTTGGTTCACATACAAAAATCCAAAATTAAACTGCAAACAAATCAAGATCAGGGAGAAGAGGAAAAACTCAGCAAGTATCACACCAGCTGCCGGGAAAAAATCACCGCGCGCGCATATGTCGCGCGTCCTTGTGCTCGGCGCGATGGCCAGCGGAGCCCTCTGCGCCCGTCTGTAGCGGCCAACCGGAGCCCCAGCTGAATCGCACTTCCTCTCCACTCGTCGGAGGCGGACTAGTAAAGTCCTTGCCGCAACGCGCCTCCTTCTCCCTTGTCGCCGGCAGCCGGCAGCCGGCTGGAGTTCTTGCTGCAGCGCACCTCCTCCTCCCTTGTCGTCGACGGCCTGGTGCCATGTCTCCTCCTCGCTCATCGGGGGTGGTGGAGCGCTCCTCTTGGCGGAGCCGGGAGTGCGCCGTGCGTCCTTCCCGCTCGACGGCGGCTTGGCGGAGCTGTCCGTGCGCCGCGCGTCCTTCCCGCTCGACGGCGGCTTGGCGGGGCTAGGCCTCCTCCTCGCTCGGCGGCTTGGCGGAGCCGTCCCTGCACCGCGCTTCCTTCTCCCTCGGTGGCGGCGGCTTGGCGGAGCCGGGCGTGCGCCGCTCGTCATCCTCGATGTTGCTCTTCCGTGGCGCTTTGTCTGTGAGAGAGGGAAAGAGTGGACAGCAGAAGTCAGCGTGAGGGGATAAGAGAGAAGGGATAAAGGACGACTGTCTCTCGACCACGCGATCCCTTTGTGCGAATCGTCATGCACCGCCGCACGCGGAAGCGATCCGTGCGGCGCTTATAAGTAGCTTTTCCCGACTTTGTTTCCCGTCCCTGAAAGGAAAGGTTGGGCTTAATTAGAAACTAGTACAACAAATCATTTATTTTGGTCCTTGGAAAAGAGAATATAAAGACAAAACTGGGCCTGTTTTTTCCATGGGCCGGTACCATTCCCTACTTCTTGCACATCATCCAAAAACGTTCCGAACCCCCAAACTGGTGGGGATTTCAAGCAACTTAAGCGGTGCATTGACAAAAGGTATGATAGGAGAATTCCTAAAAAGGTATGATAGGAGAGTTCCTGCTAACTTTTTTAAAAAAAATCGCTAGGAAAAACGCTGAAAGATTGAAAAAACTGATATAGGAACAATATCTATACAAAATGTAGATGGTTGACTGATCTCAGCATGTATATAATATGGATGACTGATACATGAACTTTTTTACTGCAGTTTACTTCAGATTTGTACGCGCAATGTTGATGTCCAGGATGATTACTTTTTCACAGATAACTTACTGACACAATGTTTCACTTGCGAAAGAACGGAAAAAATAATAAATACTGATTCAGATTTTAATGATTTAGATATAACGACAGGCAGGTTTCACATACACACGGTTCCTCCTAGTGACTGAATGGGCAAAAAATCTTGTGACTGATTGCCCCTAAAATACTCGTGTATGCTCCTCAGTTTCCATAGAATAGAACAAGAGTAGTAGGCGCTGAAACAGATCTGGGCCGTACTACAAAAATGAGATTTAGAACACCAAAATGATAAACTAAGTGAGTTGTTAACTGTCAAAAACACATCTACATTTGGAGAAGAACATAGATGAGAAATAGAAATCCTAGAAAAAAATGACACCGGTTGCATACAAGAAAGATGGAAAGGGATTGAGTGCAAAGTTGCTCACCGCCATACACAAGAGAAAGGATTAGCTGCGTCAGAACATGAGCTTCCTTGTGTGAACCGCCATTACGCACAAGAGAAAACAAAAAATCAGAGGAACATCGAGGATTAGCAAAAAATTAAGAGAAATTCAAGATTGGAAGAAACAAAACAACATAAACGAGGAATTCACCGACGATGACCAATTGTCGCTCTGATGCTCCGTCGCTTTTCTCCCTTGTTCCGCTTTTATCTCCATGAACCACTACTGCCTCCACTACCCTGGCCTCTTCAGTTCCTCCAAGAATATGTAGCCGACAGACACACAACAACCCAGTTTGAAAAAAGAAGCAAGTTTGGCCTAGTAAAGAGGAAAAAAGAACCAAGACAGCCCATGTCAGCTTTAACGCAAAAACACTCAACGAAAATGAGGTTCCCAATGACACAGTGTCACGATTACTTCACTTCGTCCGCTCATGGTAAAAATCTGAGGGAAATGACAGCACAAATTCTAACTGATAGGATAAAACTCTCCAGGTCACACAGAATTGTTCATTTGGCTTGAGGTTAAGAAGCCAAAACATAGCCCTGAGAAAACTACATAGTCTGCATATACAAGAACAAAATTGCTCATAGATGCTTTAGAAAAAATAAGAATTGACGAAGATAAAGAATTTACACAATCCATCAACTAACACAAAAACACCATATATTAAAACAATGAAGAGATTAGCGAGAGAGAAAACGTAGAAGATAGTCAAGTACTATTCTGTAATTAAGGTTTGGTTTCTTACAATTTGGTATCAGAACCATCTACGATGGCGGGCAAAGAAATTAAGGCTGAGGTTGTGGAGCAGATGAAGATCATCGCGAAGCAGTTGGAGAACCTCACGCGCCAACGAGAGGAGGACTAGGTGACAGCGCTCAAGCAACGGCTGCCAGTCCAGCCCCCGCCACCAGTTTTCGTGGATGCAGCAGCCACCAATGACACCACCTCCACGTCCCTCACCAACAGCACCTCTGGTGCCCCCTTCTCCAGCGGGGGAATTTGCCAACAATCGTCAACTTTTTTCTCCACCTTCAGCCATCTTCTTACTTGCCGCAGCTGTCCCCTAACATCAATCTAAGCCACTTCGTACCCCCACCTTACAACTCAAATCCCACCCCAAACCCCTCCCCAATTCTGCCCCCACCTACCAGCAGCTACAAGGAGGTAGAGAAACTACAAGGAGGAGCGGAAGTAGTGCCACATCCTCCAGCAGCAGGGTCAGAATTAGTCAATAATATCATGTTTTGCTACCTAGATAATAAATTATTAACAGTACTATGAATATGTAAAATTGACTTAAATGTACAACTTATTAACCTTCAGAAATGATGTACACTATCAATATGTAAGAAGTTAATAACTTAAACTTTCTAACTAAAATAAACTTTGTAAAAGACTACACTAAAACTGAATATTACTCAGATTTTTTTTGAGGAAAAGGCAGTCAACTCTGCCATCCGATTAGATAGATAGAAAGATGTTTGGGTACAGCTGCGAACGCTAAATGTTCACATTGCCCGAAAAACAAACTATTATTTAGAATTATTAGAATTAACAGCGAGGCTAAACTATAATTCAAAAGAGAGACTTATAAATTATTCTTTGAATTAACTGATGAACTAAATGGACTGGGACTGATAAAAATTATTACTTGTCTAATTATATAAATTAGATAATGCTTAAATGGCACCCAACCCGCACCCTCCCTCACCCCGCCCTCCGCCGCCGCCGCCGCCGGGGGCAAAGTCCCTCGGGGCGTGGCGGCGGCGGGGGCCCTTCCTCGTCGCCGCGTGCAGATCGGCGGCCGGATCCCCACCTCCTCGATGCTTGGCGGAGCAGACGCGCGTGGGATGGGCGACGGCGGCGGCGGCCCTCCTCCCGTCGGCTGTCCCCGGCGGACCGGTCGGCGCGGGTGGGATGGGCGGCGCTGCGGTCTCCCTCTTCTCGTCGGCTTCCCGCAGCACTCCGGCAGGGGTTGGTGGTGGGCGGCGGCCGGACCCTCGGTCTGCGCCATGCCATCCACCCCCGCCTCTCGTTGGTGCGTGGAGGCGATCTCGGGCATCTTCCGCGACACGAGGGCGCCCGGGGCAGCAGCCTTGGGTTTGACGGAGGAGGTGGCCTCTTCTTCGCCGGAGAGGGTCGGCCTGCGGTTGGTGGTGGTGGATTTTTGATCTATCATCGCCAGCCGGCGGTGAGATGGAGGTGCATGGAAGCCGGCGATGGTGTCGCCGGTGGAGGGTTGGGTTGGCCAGCCCGGGATGGTCGCCGACGTGGGGGTCCGGCCTGAATAAAGGCGGCGGTCCTAGGGCCTCTCTTGTGTGAAGAGGAGGACCTACCGGAGGCCTGGACTCGTGATCTGGCCGGAGGGTTGAGTTCCGGAAGGCTCCGCCGGCGAATGTAACAGATGCTTTGCCCGGAGTTTGCTGGATCGGAGGTATTCGGTCGTGCGCACCCATGCGTTTATTCCGACCGTTTGGTTCCGGAGGGAGCGGCGTGAAGCTCTTATTCCGTGTTGACATCAAGTGACTATGGATCCATGATGAAAGTCGGAAGAAGAGAATTTCATGAAGGCCGGAGGGAGGACTAGCTAAGGGAGGTTCAAGTCTCCGCGCTGTTGAGGGGCTTGCTTGGTGTCCGGGCTTCACAGCGAGCGGTATGAAAGTGGGGGCGACAACACATGTGAAGCGCAAAGTCCTACCTTTCGGGGTGAAAATCCAAGGTCCGGCCTTAACCGGTTGTGCGTGGCGGTGACCTTGGTGGAGGCATTGTTTTGAGAGTGGGGACTATCTTCGTGGTGAAAACCTAAGATCTTTGATCGGGCAACGACGGTGTTGGAGCACTGTTCCCTTCTTGGAGGCGTCGTTTTTTGGAGAGTCTGCAATTCAGGTGTTGTCATGGTGGTGGATGTATTGCTGTTGTTATGTTCGTGATACTGTAGCGGGACTTTTGTTTCTTAGTTTTCTTTTCATTTTTTTGGCTGTGTGCATCCGTAGTGCCATTAGGGTGGTGCGTTGTTGTAGAGGCTGGGTGTAATTGGTATCTCTCGATATTAATATATTCCCTTTATCGAAAAAAAAAGATAATGATTAAATTGAAAACTAAGATAGTGATATAACCCAAGAATGTAAGAAGTATCTAACAATACGATCAGACCGAGAGAATGAAAGACTAACATAGAGGAAAATAAAAATGGGCAACTTAAGAATGACCAAATAACTAGCTATGAACTAAAAGTCTGAGATACTGAGCAAATTAAACCAAAGAATGGAAAAATGAGGCTGAGAAAATATGAGAAAAATACAGTGAGACTAAATACCAAAATGAATGAATGAAAGACTGAGAGACAGAAAGAAGATTCAAAAAGAAGAAGCCTGGAGAAAAAATAAGAAGACTGAGAAGAGAGAACCGAAAACTAAGATAATCAAAAATATGAAGACTCGGAAAATGAGAATGCGTAAACATAAAAGAGGAAAATATAAACACAAGAACCGAGACAAGAAAACACAAAGAAAATGAAAAAGATGATATAAAGAAGAAATGAGATAACTAAAAAATCATAAGCAAAGAATCATAAAATAAGACGACTAAGAAAGGAACACTGAAAAAGAATTAATCAGAAAAATGAAAACTGGGAAAATGAGAATTAGAGAAATGAGTGAATAAGTTAACAAAGAAAAAAATCAATTGATAAAATAAAAAACACATTAAGAATAAAAATGACAAAACTGAGAAATCGTAAGACTAACAATGACCGATAAAACAAAAAAGACTCAAAAGTGAGAGAAAGGGGAAAATAATTGAAATGTGGAGGAAAAGAGATAATCGGAAAAATGAAGACTAAGAAAATAAGAGTGAGCAAATACAAAGAAAATGAAAAACTAAGAAAAGAAGAGACTGACAAAATGCAGAAGAGAAAATGAGATAAATAAAGAAAAAAAGAAACACATAAGATGACCAAAGAAAAAAAAAAGAAACAAAATAAGGAGACTGAAGAAAAGAAAGATAAAGGGAATCAGAGACAAAAGAAAACTGAGCCCACAAGATACACTTGGGTTAGCGACCCAGAGAGTACGTCTTCATCCACAAGATGAATAAGAGCCTCCATATTCTCCTCCATATTTTACCCCCACCATCCATGAATGTTGCCGCAGGATTCATATTAGGGTTTAGTGTACAGGCTGAGGAAGCAAGAGATATAAGAAATAAAGAGATATAAAACTAAGAGATCACCGAAATTAACGCCAAACCTAAACCTAATACACATATGAAGTGCTAAAATTTATGATAAACGAGACCTAGACAACAACCTAAATTAACTAAATGGTCCCTCAATCTGGCCAAAGCAGTTAAATCATGCCCATTTATTTGGGATTACAAAATTTAGTAAGTTAAATAAGCAGAACACTATGATCTACCTGAACATCAACCGAGAAATCACAAAGCTATATGGGATTATTCTAATTTGCAATTATGCAACTACTGATATAACAGTGGTGAAGGCCAATGGAGACCAAACTCAAAAGGACCAAATAAACAGACAAATACACCACACCGACATATACTACAATACACTCCAATCCTTTAACTAAACAACATCCAAGGATGACACCATTAACTCAAGACAAACAATGCACCAATCCCCTAGGTTTCCTAGCAAGTTTTGGATGGCAAACAAAAAAGCAACATATACCACTTCTTCTGCCTAGGATCTCACCACACGCTCAATTTGCCATTAGATGACCACTTTATGGTACAAAGAAAGTGGAAAGATTGCTGGGCAACCAAAGCCTCTAGGCTCTAGCCATGCTTGATATACTGATATACACATCGACATATTACAAAATACATAATGGTATCAACAGCAAATGGGGCAGACAGCTGCAGATCATCGTAAATCGTCATCGCGATTTATCAACGCCAGCATTGTCGAAATGAATATCAAAATGAAAAGACAACCAAAGAGATTTCTACATACAGAGCAATAGTAAACAGTAAGAAAACGAACGAGTTGTGGACTTGTGGTCGCGATGCTGACGAAGTCGCCGTGCTTGATTCGAACATCTGGTGATGTTGGGGGCAGCCGGCAGCGGCGGCCGGCGGCTATTCGTGGTGTTTGGAAACGAAGGCTACAGGCGGTCGAAATCCCAGGTCCCACTCGACGCCTCCGTTGGATTCCTCCACGAGGGCAGCTGGGCAGGAAGCCACGAAGACTCGAGGGGAGTAGCTCCGGCGCCGCCCGCGAACGACTGGCTCTGGGGTCTGAGGAAACTGAGGAAGACGATACACAGGACTGAGCCTAACAGGCCCAATCGGAAAACCAGATCAACAGGCCCAACAGCAAGCACACGCCCAGATCGTGCAGAAAATCGGACTACAGAAAATTAAGAATATGATCTCAAAAAAAATTAAGAATAATAAAAACCGGGCTCCGTTGAACTAAAACCAAAAACCAGGACTGAATGAAAAAAAATAAACAAATGCTGCAACACATAAGCGCGAAGAGATTCGCCACAAAATCAGAAGAACGCCGGCAATCTCACTTATGGCAAAATGAGTTTTTATCTAACTGAAAATTATAAAAAGTGTTAATCAAACCAGAAACCCTGAAAAATAAAAAAAATACATCAAGGTACCTAAGAGGTCGAACGTCTTCTTCCTCCCGAGCAGGCTGATAAGCCCTTCTCCTACTTTCCTTCGACTTGCCCCATTCCGCGAGTGTGTTGCCTCCCTAACATAACGCGGACTTTTGGCTCTTGGGTGCAACGCACCCCCATAGACCAAAAAAATTATAATAATTTAAATAAGTTTGAATCTTTCTGAAAATAGAAGATGATCAAGTTTGTACTCGTAAAAAAAATGGTTGGACACAAAATGATTCCCATGGACACCAGGGCAAAAAAGACAAAATTATGACAAAAAAAAGTGAATAGTACCTGGTCATGGGGCATTTCGAGTTTATTTTTTTTACCCAGGATACAATAAAAGTAATTTTCTAGGAAAATATTTTGTTTCAGGTACAATACCTGATCATCTTTGATTTCCAAAAAAAATTAAATTTTTTTAAACTTTTTTTAATATATTTTTTTATTTTTCCAAGTATAGGGGTGTGTGGCACCCGGGAGCCACTCTGTATTTCCCCTCCCTAACACTGCTTTTTTTCCTAAGTTTCTTGCCACGGTACGTTTCCTAAGAGTTAGGTTTTATGTTTCTTTCTCCTCTAAATCACTTTGAGTCATCTGTTTTGTGAACCATAGAATAATATATATGTGTTTAATGTTGCTTTGTAAAATAACTGTTATACTTAATGAAGAAGTCTATAGTTTATAGGGAGTGGTGTTTTGGAACATGGGTGCATATGCTCCCTATATTTTGAAATGCATTTTGCACATGTTTTAAATTTCAAAAAAAATTGAAACAAAAAATCCACACATACATCTTTACGTGCTACGCGCTTAGAAAGTCGTTTCATAAAAAATGGACTTATCATGTGACATGTGTAAAAAACACAAAATTTAGTGCAAAAATAATACTTTTCACAAGATAAACTTTCTCCTTTTTTACAATAATCACAAAAAATATTGATTTTTCGTGAAACTTGACAAACATTCATATATTATGGAGATGTACATGTAGAATTTTTTGTCTAAATTTTGCGACATTTCAAAATATAATTCTTTAGCAGAGGGAGCGTACGCACCCGGGGGCCGAATTGAATTTCCTTTATACCTTTGTTTGCGGGCTGCTAGCGGCATGTGGAGCAGTTTGGTGTAGTATTGGCACCCTTTCATTTCCCGGCAATGTTTTTGGCATCCTCGAGGGCAATGGGCCAGTAGAAGCAAGGTTTGTTAAGTAGAAGGATGTCACCTTACTAATATATAGATGTGCTCTCCTTGAGAAATCTAGTTTAAAATACATGTGTACACAATTATGAGCTGCACACTTGAAAATGCATATACATACAAAAATTGGTATGTCGAAATTGGTATGAGAAGTGTGCATGAAGAACCAACCATCCGACTGTTACTGTTGCGCTCGAGGACTATCTCTTTAAGATAAAACCGAGGTCAATCAATACCCGGAACAGGAAATAACAAGGCACACTTTAATACAAACTGCAGAGGTATGTTACTTTTCCCATAAAAGAGTCTTATATCTAGGCGATCTTTCGCATTCATACTTTCTTGAAGATGTTCCAGTGGAGCCCACATCAACAACAACTAGTGAGAAAGCTAATCACAATGATCATAAAATTTTGAATGGTGATGCTACTGAAACTCGCAGGTTAACTAGGACACATACTGCTCCTTAGTGGTACGGAAACCATGTCATGAATGACATGTTGTTACATAACGATGAACCTGCAAATTGTGAGGAAGATGATGAACCCGGATTCCGGGAAATGGCTATACGCCATGAAATCTGAAATGGTATAAATATATGAAAACCAAGTGTGGACTTGTATAGACCTTCATGGTGATCGCAAGACCGTTCAGAATAAAGGGATCTTTAAGAAGAAAACATATGTTCATGGTAATGATAAAGTTTATAAAGCTCGACTTATCATAAAGGGGTTTTGACAAATTCAAAGAGTTTGACTACGATGAGATCTACTCACCCGTAGCGATGCTAAAATCTATTCGGGTTTTGCTAGCAATTCCTGTCTATTTCGATTACGAGATTTAGCAGATGGATGAAAAACAGCGTTCCTTAATGATAACGTTGGAAAAAAGTTGTACAAGGTTTTATCAATAGCAAGAATGTTGGTAAAGTGTGCAAACTTTCAAGATATAAGATCAACAAAAGCGGCATGCCAATGATGCACGGAGTAAGAAAAAGCTAGTGGAGCTCTTCCGAGATGGACCCATGTTCAAAGAAAATCACCCTACTGCGTGCAGCAGTTGTGTACAGAGTATGGGTATGTGTCCTGAAGTAAGATAAAACAGTGCTCCAATTTGATTATAAATTTGCGAAGTCAAAACCTTTCCCCCAGCGTGACAGCTCTATTTCTTGGCTGTTACTCACTTGTACGAAAAGGTCACTGGAGAAATAACTCAGTACTTATATGCTTTTCCCTGAGTCATGACACGACAGTCTCCATAGAATTCATGTCGATGCAACACCTTGGCGACTCGTGATTGGCGAATCTATCCGCTGCCGAAGTAACCACGACAGCGACACCACGCGCTGCGAAATTTCCTTCTTGTACGGGCAGCGAATTTAATGAAGAAGATTAAGCTATCCCTTTGGAAATTTTCTTCAGATATGATGTCACGGATCCATGTCAACTGCAGTAGATGAATATTCATTCAGATTCGGCGCCATCACGACGGCGATGTGTCCGGCGAGAACGTCAGCCGTGAGAGAATTCTGGGGCGAAGACTTCGATTGACGAATGGGAAACGCTTCGATCTTCAGATCCATGGAATCGGCAGATCGGGATTAAGAAAATGGCTCGAATTAATGGAGAACGGGACGTGCTCATATAATTAGTCGATTACGTGGACGCCATTACCACGAAGGTTTCTGTCCTGTAGCGTATCCGCGCAGGCATACGTATACGTATGTACAGTATTGCAGTTGGTGTGTCACACACCCGTGTAGCTAAGCTTTAGAGCATGTACAATGGTAGGGAAGATATGTCTTCTCTTAGTAGTCCACGTCATTTAGAGAAGACGGTAAATAGTAATGATACAATGCACTCTCTCTTATTGTCATCCCTTACAATAAATGAGAATTAATTATTTTTAGTAGGAAATTGTGTGTCTAAGAGAAGACAAGTCGTACAATGGGGAAAATAGTCTTCTTTTATTTCATAAGAGATCATCTCTTAGCTAAGGGAAGACAACCTTCTCTTTGTTCATTCTCTCTCCTCCAACTAAGCAAAAATCCTACGTGGCAGCCGTAAGGGAAGGCTGACGTCACCCCATTGTACATGCCCTTAGGCTGAGGGTATCCCAGCCCCACGCAAACAAACCGATTGTTGTTCGTTTGTGTCCATGCGGATATGCCGGGAGCAAAACTACGATTGACGGTTCGACATAAATTGATTATCCTATCCGCAATAACCTATTCGTGGTCCAAATTTAGGTTGGAATTGCATCGGCGTGGACATGGTTGTGATCGTGCACGTGTCCATGCCAATCTTCCTCGAGCCCACCTCCCAGCGTCTCGTGCCCTGCATCCGGGAAGCGCCGCTGGGGCGTTCAACATCGCGTGGCCCTTGCTTTGGCTTCTGCGCATCAGTGTTGGCGGGCGACACAGGGCTACCCGCTAGGCATTCACGGCGAGGCGCAAGTCCTTGCTTTTAAGACCAATTTCGTCCATGTCATTGTTATCTTCCCCTCATCCATGGTCCACAAAGAGCCACATGGGAAACTCTTGGCCGTTCCGGAAGACGAAGCACGACCAGGAGGCGGGCGCCTCTCACAAATGCCGAAAGGAGATGGATCGATGCTACGTCCTAGTAGATTGCGCCCTGAGGAGGGCCTCTCGGTGTCGGGGCCAGACATCAGACCGCCCGCAGGTTGGCTACTCAACTCGCGGCGAGTGTTGGTGGCTTCTGTGTCGCGCGAGGGTCGGGCGTTGCGCGACGAGATCCGTCGCCGCCAATTCATCCTCTCGCCCGATCTGCAGGATGACCAGGCTTACGCGTTGGACTCCTACAACAGTGACACGTTCCGCTCGTGGGAGTTTGACCCACAGCACCGAGGTGGCCTCTTAGACAACTACAACGACGATGACAATGCCGACGTCGAGGATGAAGACGGAGAGAGTTGGTGGGCCACTCGATCTGCCCATTGTCAACCCGAGGGTCTAGCCGCCAGAGCTGATCGAGGAGGAATCCACCGAGCTGGCCATGGCCTACAGCGAGCCTGACGAGCTCGCCAAGTGGTAGGGCGTTCACCCAGTTGCGGAAGTTTGCGCTAGAGCAGGGCAGGGCAGTGAAACCTCTCACCACCCTACGCGGAACCAGACATACACGCCACCACCTCCTCCCGCACCAGCGCTAACGCCACCACAGCTTCTCCCGCGCCAACGCCGGCAGTTGGACCTCCGTTGGAGCCATACTGGCCCTGGCCATGGGAGCCTCTAGTCTTCATCGACCTCGACGATGACAAATAGGCAGTCGTGCCGCGAGCCTAATTAGCTAGGGTTTTATCTATTTTATTTATGTTTTCTATTTTCCATCTTATGTAAATTAATCTTCTATGAATAAACTTATACAAAACATTTGTTTTGAGCTGCTTGAGTAGCCGCAGACCCAAACGGGCAAACACTTAGATTTGCCCAGTTTAGTATTCGCCGCTCGACCCAAACGGATCAAAGCGAACACATTTGGTGGTTTAGAGATACTGTTGGATAATTAGGCATAATTTTCACGATAAATTTCAGAATATTAAATATGAATGCATCATTTATTAACAGTCAAACTCGAACATGCTAGATGTATTAATCAACATGAACATCAATAATGCATATGATATAACATACATCGCTAAACAGATTGAAATAAGTCATTCGTACAGATCGTGTGTAGATGAAGCAATTGTCGATGTAGAGATGATGTTGTTGATGACAACGTTGGAGAAAACCGGTCGAAGCAGATGGTGACATAGACGAAGGTACGCGGCATCGCCCAACTTGTCTCGTAGGCGGACGGTGATGAAGAGCTTGAGCAGTCGCGCATAGCGTGTCCGAAAATCCTAATTCGCCCTCTCCCTTACAAGATTACAGAGGCGAGTGGTTTCGGAGACCTGCTCTCCCGTACGTCGGTGGGTGGAATGGATTAGACTACGGTAACGATGCAAGCAGGGAGATGTGAAAAAAAAAAACCTAACTCGTGTATTAAATGTATTTTGGCGGTAGCCAGCAAGAATTTATATATGCTCTGGAAAACCCTAGGCAACAAATGCAAGAGTTTATATAGTCTCAGGGAAAACCTAGGCAAGAGTTGTTCCACCAGTGAGTTGAGTCGAGTTGAGACGAGCAAGCGACCGAGGAGAAGGAGAAGCGTGGGTGTACCATTCCTTTTTCTCACTCACTTACTAATGCCTTGTTTGGTACTAAAGTTTTTGTGGAGATTGTGGGGATAATCCCCACCAAATTTCAATGCCCCAATTATTTCTAAAAACATGTTTGGTAGTATTGAGCGAGTTGAATCCCCGCTTATCCGCATTTTTTTCCAAATCTTAGTGTACCAATACTCTACCCCTACCTAGTGGATTGGGGATGAGGTTTTGTGAAGATTGGGTAACGTTAAGGGATCACCCAATAGTCTAGACTATTATCCACACTGATATTTACAAAAACTCTACTACCAACTTAGCTTATAAAGTGAACTAGATTTCATCCAACTTTTTATACGAGACTAAACTTTGCTCTCACTTCTTTTCCCGAGCTACCACCAACATAAGCTCAAATTTAGATAGGTTGTATATATTGAATTTTGAGATATATTCAAAATCTAAAATAGTAGATGGCCCAAACGGCTAAGCGTGACGACTGACTAGAGATTGTTCTAGATGCATCGTCTTTTTACTCGTGAAAGAAGAGAGGAAAAGGTGCACGTGCACGGACCGTGCCGTTTGCACACCGCCGCCGGAATCGATATCACGGACGGCCAGGATCTCCCAACGGTACTGGATCAGCGGTATCCCGCGCGAGCTGCAAAATTTTCCAAGTCCACGCACGCCTAACCTTCCCCGCGCCATCACTGGACTGACCGGTGAGCGGTGAAAGACGATAACGTAAAAAATACTAACCACGTTTAAAAAAACGGACGGCTCCGATGCATCTACCTGGGCGATCGTCCGGTCCGACGCGCGGCCGCGGCCGGTGTCGCCACCAGCACGGCAGCCTTTTATCCATCCCTCCCTTCTGGATTCCCATCCACCCCAGCCGCGCGCGCGCCACCATCAATTCGCGTGCTCGAAACCCGCTCGCGTTTTCTCCATTCTCCACGGTCGGTCGCGGCCGGTCCCGCCGCGCCGTGTGGAGTCGCGTGGGCTGCGGCGATGGCGACGGGGCAGTAGCTAGCCAGCATCCGATCGAGCAAGTCAACAGGGCTAGCTAGATCTCTCCGTATATAGCACAGCCCCACGGCTGAAGATTCTGGCCGCTGCTGCGAGAGAGAGAGAGAGGGGCTAGGAAGGAGAGGTAGTATGCCCATGGATAGCGGGAGGAAGCAGGGGGTGGTGGCGATCGAGTGCGTGGCGGGCGGGTCGCGGGCGGAGGAGTGGGGGCCGGGCTGCAGCGAGACGGTGCAGACCGGCGACGTCGTCGAGGAGCTCCTCATCGGCGTCGGCGGCCGCGGCGGCCACACCTCGCACGCCGCGCCCTTCAAGGGCGGCCGCGCCGCGCTGCAGAAGCTGCTCCACGCCGCCTTCAAGCGCGGCGACACCTCCGTCGAGGTGCGCGCGCGCCGCCCCGCCCATAAGCCGGCGCGGCAGCTGGAGATGGACAGCAGCGGGGAGCTGGTGAGCCCCACCTCCTCCGAGTCGTCCGTGGAGACCACCACCACCAGGATGCAGGCCTGCATCGTGCCGCAGGTGGCCGCGGCCGGCGGCGGCGGCGGCGGCATCGTCGGGATGGCCATGCCCGGCCGCAGCAGCCGCCACTACGTGCTCCGGTCCATCCGCGACCCCAACTACGCCGTCGGGCTCGTCGACCGCATGGAGAGCGAGTGCGTCGCCTTCCGAGGTAATCACCAGCCACACGGCACCCATCCCACCATTTCCTCCACCGATTCGCAGATATTTTCAAGCAAATTCTACTCCAAATACAGACGCTTATTTTCGATGCAAATTGCTTCGATTTTTTGCGATTTGGCTAGGGAAGAAAAGTAAAAGTCCGAGACGTTGTTTTCGCTACATGCCGAGTTGGACTTTAGAAAAAGCGTAGGTCGCCTCGCCTGTATTCTACGAGCATGCGTCCCCCCTGTTCCATCTGCATGCGACTTTCTTGCACAAGTAGGTGGCTTGACATATGACACCTTCTTTATCGTGTTCTCGACCGATCGCGATTGAATCCCTTTGGCCGGCTCGATCGTTCTAAGAACTGGGTTTTGGTTGCATGTCACTGTGCCAACGCATATGCCTGGATAAGTTCTGGCTACGAGTCAGAAACGATCACTTCCATGATATGATTGTTGTGTTTAATGGTAATTAGGATATGTTCAGAATATCCTTTGGCATAGGGCTAAAGAGGGTTGCAAGAGCTTGTGATAGTGTTGTTGTTCTTGTTGGATTTAGCTACACGCTGGTTTTATTGGGAGGTTTCTTGACTGTTAATTTGACCTGCTCAAACTACAGGGTTAGCGTTAGTATAGTACAGAGTATGGAGACACGTACCCATCGGTGTCCACTCTACAGATGATGTATACGCTATAGCCTATACCTGCACTACTTTATAGTAACAGTATAGGAAAGATGGGGTAAGCTAGCTAGTTTTAATTCTTTTTTTTTCTAACCATATCGGTGTAGAGTACCTCCGCCGATCACTGATTATTTCTCTAAGATGAACTTCACGTGTGTTCATAATGGAAATTTTCTGGTCATGGATACTCTTGGACCCGATATTACTTAGCCTGACATTAAGTTACATAATGTACCGATACTTAAGTTACAGACATGTCGTGAGTGGAAGTTTTCTTTAGACTTCATTCGGAACTTGACATTTTTGCCTAAGGTACATATTTTTGACATTGGTTATGAAAAATGGCACGCACGTATACATGCGTCCATCTTCTACATGCAAAAAAAAATTGTTTCGAACTTTTAGAGGTCTGAAAATACGGATTTTAAGGCCGGTAAATTATAAGGTTCATGAGTAGCTATATATGTTCCACCGAGTATTTCTGCTTCAGGTACAAATGTTAGGTTTCTGGGGAGAAACAACAAGAGAATGCTTACCGATAGTATTGCACATGTATTTGGACTCCCTTTTCCCTGCCATTTTCCCCCCAAATTTCCTCACTACGGAACATCAAGCGTATGCCGCGTCAGGTATACGGTATACCCATGCTTAGACAGATCTACCAACCATCAATTCATTGGTCTAGCTCAAGTCGCGTACCCGTGCTTCCAGGCAACGGACACGGCGGTGCACGTTGAATGGAATCTACATTAAGATTATTCACACTTGCTGATTATTGAATGCTGACACAGCTTTTAGATTCTCCAGTTGACAGTTGACTTGCCTAGTAAAGTCGATCACACTACGGGAGAAACAGGCGTTGCCGTGCGACCGATCGCACGGCAAAGAGCCTATTTTGCACGGCAAAGGCTTTGCCGTGCGTCGACGCACGGCAACGTCTGCACGGCATTGTCCCCGACGGCAAAGACAACATTGCCGTGCGCCTGACCAAACCGCACGGCAAAGGCTCGTTGCCGTGCGCGCGCTCGTTGCCGTGCGCTCGAGCGTTTGCCGTGCGCGCGCTCGTTGCCGTGCGCTCGAGTCGTTGCCGTGCGACCCCTCTTTGCCGTGCGCCCAATACTTTGCCGTGCCCATAATTCTTTGCCGTGCGCTTCTCCGTGCCGTGCATTGATCTTTGCCGTGCGCCCGCGCCCCTTCCTGCACGGCAAAGCCCCCTGCGAGCACGCCTCCGGGAGCTCCCAGGAGCACAGGCTTGCGCCACGTGGCTCCTTTGCCGTGCGTGTGCACACGGCAAAGTGACCAAATGTCCTTTGCCGTGTGCACACACACGGCAAAGGGGCCTGATTTTTTCATTTTTTTGCTGTTTTTTGCTTATTCCCTGCAGTTCAAATATTGCATTTCACAAATATAGCATATATATCAATATATGATCACCAAACACATCAACAACACCACAAATACGTCGAGCACACATAGTTCATGCATACAATCCGTTACATAGAGTCCATAGTCCATCCACACAAGTTACATAGAGTCCATAGTGCAATGTTCAATATTACAATCCATTACAAGCATACAATCCGACAAAGCGCACGAAGACCATGCCATCAACCTTGTCCTCCTCCGCTTCCGCCGGCCTCATCGTCATTGCCTTGTGACATATAATCTATAAGCATGTTGATGGAATGAACATTTGCATTTGCATATTGAACACTTGAACAAGTAGCGGGTTGGGCACAAGAGGACTCACCGCGGTTCATGCTCCGGATGATGTTCATGTTGTTGACGGTGATAGGTGTCCCCGGGGTCCGAGTGGGCGGTGGCGGCATCCACATGGAGTAAGGTGGAGGAGGAAGACTCCCCGGTGGAGTAGACAGAGCCGTCCGGCTCATCGGCCAGCTCATCCGTGCTCGCTGCTCGCTGCATCATCTCGCCGCTCGTCGTTGCATCTCGCCGCATCATCCGTGTCTGCTGCTGCTGCCGGTACTCCGAATCCGCCGCTCCATGTTCCGTGCGTGCTCCTGGGCCGCCTGCTCCTTCGCTGCCATCTCCTCCTACGTTGTGTTGCCGCGATGTCATTAACATTTCAATGGAAAGCATGTAAAGGAAATGTAGAGACCCGAGGAAGAACATACCCGTAACCGCTCGACAGCCTAGATCCGAAGCCCGTGGCCGGGGCTCTACCTCGGGCTGGCCGCTCTTACGACCACGACGGATCCGGCGGAGAGAGGGAACCCTCGCCGGGTCGACGCACCCGTCACCAAACCATAGGCGGCCATGCTTCAAGCCTTCTCCCGCAAGCACCGCGACCTCGGGGTCAAAGTCCTCGGCCTCCGGATTGGCCTCCTCGCCGTACTTCGCTTGAACTTGGAGACATACGACGTGCACTCGGGTCTCGGATTGCGGGTTAACCCACACGGACCCCGTCTCGGGATCGGGCGTCTTCCTTTGCTTCATCTTCTTTAGCACGGCAAAGACGTTAGGCTTCGCTCCTGTCCTGACTTCCTGCAAAAGAGAACATGTAATTGAGTGAAGTGACACACCCTTGGAGAGTTAACAAATATATAACATGAATTCAAAGAATGAAGGAACCATTAATTTGCTCACCTCCTTCCGCAGGTGAAGAGAGATGGGGATGCTGCCTTGGATATGCGATCCACCTCGCATCTCTCGCCCGCTTCTTCTTGCCCTCCTCGTGCTTCTTGAGGTACCGGGGGCATGTCCACCACATGACCATCGCACGAAAGCACCTATCGTCGTTGCCGACGTGCGAGGAGGGTTCTACATGCACAAGATAAACCCATTATGGTAAAATAAACTACATGGCGATAAAGAAATCAATAACACATAAATGCAAATACACCGCAAGTATCGCCACGGCTGCATGAGCGTGTCGCGAGCGTCCTCCTTACTCATGTGGACGAAGCGGTCGGCGTGCCGGTCGCGGACGCATTGAACACGTGCCTCGTAGTGCATGCCGGTCACCCTCTTCCTTGCAAGCTGGTGTAGGACATCATCGCACGCATTCTCCTTGCCCTCGGCCCTCTTGAAGAATTTCTGCAACATAGGTAAAACAAGGGGCATTAGTGCAATTATTGTGAACCAAGGAGAGTGTATGAATGGTAAGAAGTCAAAAGTCACGTACCCGGAATTTGGCAACAACCAAATCCGCCGCGGTGCCGCGGCCAAGAGGATCTTCCGCGAGGCTGTAGTGCGCCCACCTCCAAGCTACGTCGCAGCCACCGGTAGGGAGATTGACTATCCCGGGGAAATAAAATCTAAGTAGGCCCCCAAGGATGTTCGAGTACCCACGTGGCGGTCTCTGCGTCGGGTCTTCAAACCGGAACGAGCTGCACCATGAAACGACAACATCAATATGTATGTGATAATAATTTTGATAATGACAAAATTGCGATAACGAAATGCCAAAAAATAACATGTACCTCCTTCCATAGGGCACAAGAACAACGTGCCCGTAGCGCCGGCTCTTCGGCGAGGGGAGCTGTGTTATCCCACGCCGATATGGCTTCCTATCACGTGGCCTCAGCCTCTCCAAAGCTGGAACGTACTCGGTAATCCTCCGGCTCACACCACTCTAGGCTTGGATCGGGATCGAACACTAAGTTCCCCAACCCCTCATCCTCCGAGAGGTCGTCCTCGTCCCCCTCCTCCTCCCGGTCCTCCCCACCCCCTCCTCCTCCCGGTCCTCCCCACCCACCTCCTCCTCCTGGTCCTCCCCACCCCCGTGGTGCTCCCGGTCCTCCTCCTCGTCATCATCATCGGCTGCGGGAGGGGGCTAGGACTAGGAGTGAGTACCCGCGTCGCATTCTTCCTACGCGGCCGCCCCGTGGGAGCGACGGGAGGGGGCTAGGAGGGGGCTAGGTGGGGGCCCCGCCTCGAAGTCCCTACACCTACCAAGTCCTTGAGCTTCTTTTTAAGACCGCCACCCCTTTTTTTGGCGGCATGCTTCAATCACCTGCAAACACAAATGAAGAGAGTGGTTTATTAGTACGCAATATTGTAAAGAGATAAATATTAGTGAAAGCAACAGAAATATAAGTAGATGAACATTAATGAAAGCAACAAATAATGCAAAAGGATGAACATTAATTAATTAGTGGAAGCAACAAATAGCTACCATAGAGTTCTCTCAAACATAGCACGGAGTTCTTACAAATAACCTAGCTAGACAATCTCTATTACACGGAGTTATTACAAATAGGCTAGCCTCACAATTACTACTACATAGATCGGTAGCTCTGTGTCGCCATCCGTGATTGGACCGCGTGTCTCCTCATCGTCATCGGGCTCGGCGAACCAATAATCATCAATGAAACCCGGAGGTGGTCCATCCGCATCGAGGTCAATCCCTGCTTTGAACGCCTCGAGCAAACTCGGGTCTTCCGGGGCACGGACATCCTCGGCTTCATCTTCCGCATTGTCTCCATCCATGCCCGCGTCTTCTTGTTCATCGTCTACGACCATGTCATCGATAGTCGGCAAGCCGATTGTGAAATGGCCGGGGAGCCCTTCTTCCCGATAAAACTCGACACTCCTTGCCGAGGGTCTACGCGGCGGTAATCGTCCTTGTTTGGCGGGGGCGGCCTATTGCGTGAAGGCACCGTCATCACAACATCCCATCCATGTAGACGTTTTGTCGGGTTTCGCACGCGTACGGGAGATAGAATACTTGAAAGGCCCGGGTTGCCAAGATGTACACATCCTCTCCCTTATAAACGGAGTTCCTTTCAACTTCGACCAACCCAATTTCAGGATCCCGTCTCACCCGACGTGGGTCAAACCAATGGCATTTGAAGACGACGGGATTTAGCCCTTTGTGAAACCCGTAATTCAGCTCGTATATACCCTCGACTCTTCCATAGTAATGGAGCCCATCATCACCTTGACATACCACCCCACTATTTATTGTCTTCGCGTTGGGCCGGCTTGTTGTGTATTGATGGGTCCGGAAGCGATACCCGTTCACGTCATAGGAGTTGAACGCTTCTACGGAATGGTCAAAGCCCCTAGCAATTTTTCTTAGCTCGACTTCATCTCTTTGTCGGTTCTTGCCTACAAGTTTAGCACAAGAAGTTTAGAACGAGAAATGACCGATAAATGTAGGAAGTGCTAGCTAATTTGGATAGAATAGTACCAAATTACAAAACCAGCTATCGAAACCGAAACCGCCTCCCTTATCGAAAATTTGCTTGGATTCTTCCGGGGTAGGCTCCCTGTGGGTATTCTTCCAATGTATAGCCTTGAATTTCCTATACCGATGAAAAGAGGAAGAGTTAGCCACGAACATACGAGTGAATGTTTGCGAATAATTAAATGGTTCGCACTTACTCGATGTACGGCTTCACTTCGACCATGGTGTTTAAGACATACGAGTGGATCAAGGTCCGCTCGGGTAGGTCCGTTCTGTACGGCTTCGAGCCACTTGACTTGCCACCAAGCCCCACGAAGATGCTAAGCTTGGGTACTTCTTCATTGTTGGCGGCATTGTAACGGAGGACCGGGTTGTGCTTTGTGGGAATGTTGGGATCATAGTGCTTAGTGGTGAAGTTTGCCACCTCCACGTTCGGGACTGCCTCGGCTATGGATGCTTCGATCTTGCATTTATTGCCGGTCATTTGACGAAGCTTTTGTGTTTCTCTCTCGGGACCAAGCGCCAACGGCCCCAATTCGGGCCCCCTTTAAGCACTCCTCCGCGAGGTGCGGGATCATGTGTTGCATCGGATTAAAAAACCCCGGAGGAAAGATCTTCTCCGGATCGCAAAGCAACACGGGTGCCTCTTCATCCAGCTTCTCAATCACTTTAGTGTCTAACTCCCTAGCACAAATCCGGCGGAAGAAAAAACTCAACCTCGCTAGCACTCGCCAAGTCTTCTCGGGGACATAGCCTCGAATCATCACCGGCATTATCCGCTCAAGCCATATGTGGTAGTCATGACTCTTCGAGTCCTTGTACTCGCGAGCGTTTCAATGTTCGGGCCCCTCATCCGGTTGGCTGCGAACCCATCGGGGAAAAACAAGGAGTCCTTCATCCATTGGAAGACCTCCCTTTTTGGGCCTTTGTGAGGCGGAACGGAGCGTGTGGCTTAGTCCAAGTTTTTTGGCACCATTAGGTGGCTGCATGTTCAACTCCGGCCTATCACACCACCTTTCTTGATCAATTCGAGCCTTTATGTTATCCTTCGTCTTCTCGGTGTCCACAATCGTGCTCCAAATGGCTTCAACGATATTCTTCTCGGTGTGCATTACATCAATGTTATGCGGGAGCTCGAGAAACTCAAAGTAAGGGAGCTTCCATAAGCACGGCTTGTGAGTCCATTGGTGTGTCTCCCCATATCCTAAGAAACCATTCCCATCAGGGCTAGGCTGAAGAGCATCTAACTCGGCCTTGATTTCCGTTCCGGTCTTCGGAATTGGCTTCGGGCCACGGACAACACGACCTTTCTTGAAACTCTTTACATCACTCCCGTATGCATGCCTCCGCTCAAGGAACTGTCGAGCTTCATCAAAGCATGAATACTTGCCTCCCTTGTTTAGCCGAGAAGAAAGTCACGGCACTGTCACGCACTGTGGGCAAGGCCACTTCCCATGTGTACACCACCCGCGAGAACAAAGCACGTGCTGGCAGGTCATGCGGGGACGTGTGGTACCACACATACATATCGAAGTACTCCTTCTTTGATGCGTCATATGTTCGGATCCCGCGACCTTCCCAGCCACGAACCAAGTCATCCACCGGCGGTTCCGGTACACATTCATGTTCTTGCCCGGGTATTTGGGCCCTGGGATTATCATCGACACAAACATGTTCTCCGATCTCATGCGGACGCCGGGGGGAGGTTCATGGGAATAACAAACACCGGCCAACAACCGTATATCTGCAGCCGACATACCATATGGATTGAACCCATCGGTAGATATCGCAAGCGCTACGCTCCTCGGGTCACACTGCTTTCGGTGGAAATTTCTTCACAAAGTTCTTCCATGCGGTACCATCC
Organism: Lolium rigidum; assembly: GCF_022539505.1. NCBI lineage: Eukaryota > Viridiplantae > Streptophyta > Magnoliopsida > Poales > Poaceae > Lolium > Lolium rigidum. The sequence continues at coordinate 220,737,463 of NC_061509.1, forward strand.
GACGGATGTATCATCTTGTCGGTGTATCTGTTTCCTTCCACGGCCCACCTCATCTGCTGGGCGGTATCCTCGGTCATGAAGAGCCGCTGGATCCTCGGTAGAAGCTGGAAGATAGCGGAGGATATTCTTGGCAACCGTGGTCCGCCTCTTCGACCATCACCATTGCGGTCTACCTCAAAGTACCTAGAGGAATTGCATTTGATGCAATAATTTGTGTCGGCGTGCTCCTCTCCGAATAGCATGCATCCCTTTGGACAAGCGTGTATCTGCTGAGATGACATCTTAAGGTCACCGAGCAATTTGGTCGAATAGTAGAAGTTTTGCGGCAAGAGGTGCCCTTCCGGCGAAGGCTGCCTACGATGACCGAAGTTCATCGAACCCATCTCTGCACAAGTTCCTATGGCACTTCAAGGCCATAAGGCGAGCGATGGCATCTAGTTGGGTAACCTCTGTATTTTCATGTAGGGGTTTCTGCGAAGCAAACAGAGCCTCATAGTACTCCTTTGTGTTTTCCTCCGGGTCCTCACTTGTCTCCGCATCCCGAGGTGTCTCCACCTCTACATGAGAGCTTTCGGGCACATTACCATTAGCCAAGTTTTCTAAGCACCTATCAAAACCGGTGTCATATTCCCCCTAGGTTGAATCTGCCGCACCTCCTTCCTAGCACGTTTCTTTGCCTTTTCTCCATGGTAAGTCCAAATCCTGTAGGACGGTGTGAACCCAAACTTGATCGGGTGCATACTCATAGTTTCCTTGTCCTGTGCCTTTCGGTTAGCGCACTTACTACAAGGGCACCAAACACTTATAGGTCCGCTAGGGATGGCAAACGCCCTATCCACAAACTGCTCGGTCTTTTCTCCCCATTCATCGGTATAGTTCCACCGGCCGATTCTGCCATCGTACATCCAGCCACGATTATCCATCCTCTAATCGGCAACAAAACGAGACGAACATAGCATTTATATATCAAATAGGAAATAAATGCATCATATATTTATTTATGTTACGCGTGCATCAACCTGAAACTCTACTAGGTGGGCTCCTAGCAGCCGCCGGATCCGTAGATTGAGTACGTTCTCCGTGCTCTACCCCGATCCGAGACAGAATTTCGGCGGCACCTCCCCGCTGCTCTCCCGATACACGTCTCGGCAAAAAGCCGAGAGGGGTGTGCATCCGGAGAACAACGGGGAGGCGCTACCGAAATCCTGTCTCGGATCGGGGTAGAGCACGGAGAACGTACCCAACTACGCATCCGCCGGCTGTCCCGATAAATGCCGTAAGAGTTACGGTTCATAATATGCGAGACCACTAATGCATATTTATCCGCGTAACCCTTACGGTCGGGAAGAGACGCCTAGGTATCGCGACGGACTTGGTGATCTAGACATAAAGAAAAAACCTAGGTACAAGAGAGGCGAACGGATTCTCACCCTCGAAGCGTGACCGACGGCCGGCAAGAAGACCAACGACCCTGCGAGAGAATCGTCGAAGAAGATCCGAAACGCCCCGTCAAACACCCCCGCGACGCCGCCCCTCGTGTCCACCTCGAAGCATCGCCTCGCATAACAAAAAAAAAACCAATTAGGGGCTATTAATAATTACCATGTATGCGCGTATATAGAGTATATGGAGCGAGTAGAAAGCCAATGTTACTTTTGTTGCTTTGTGAATGAGGTAATGCAATGTTACATCTAAGAAGAGGACAGCGAGGGCTCGGAGCATTTGTCGACGCTCTGCTATGCACCAACTGCTTATATTTTACAAGACTTTGAACCATTTTTGATCCGTGGCAGAACTTTCAGTCACTTGCTCGCCGTATGTGCATACCGGGATGCCAGTAAAGCTAGCTAGGCCGTCATCTCTACATGGATAATTTATCCGTTCCTTATCTTCTACCTCCCTGACCCTGACCTGACACGCCTCGCGCGCGCGCAGACAAAGAACCCTCCCGCCGCCGCCATGGGCGCCTTCCTCCCCCTCCTGCTGCTCGCCGTCGCGGCCAATGCCGGCCTGCTGGCCACGCCGTCGCAAGCCCTGACCCAGGACGGCCTCCACCTACTCGACGCCAAGCGCGCGCTCACCGTGCCTGACGGCACGCTCACCGACTGGAACCCGACCGCCGCCACGCCCTGCGCTCGGACGGGCGTCACTCGCGACACCGCCGGCGCCGTCACCGCGCTCTCCCTCGCTAACACCAACCTCGCCGGCCCGTTCCCCGCGTCGCTCTGCCGCATCCCGCGCCTCGCGTCCCTCGACCTCAGCGCCAACTACCTCGGCCCGGAGGCCGCCGTCGCCGGGTGCAACGCGCTAACACGCCGGGTGCCGCGGCCCCGTCGTGGTGGTGCTGCTGTCGGCGGTCGCCACGATGTGCGAATGGGAAGGAGGAGGGGGAGGGGGCCTGACCTGGGACCCGTGACCGGGGGAAGGGGCTGCGGCGGCGTGGTCGTGGGCCGGGCAGCGGCGGCCGGGAGGAGCGAGGCGGTGGCGGCGACGGCGTCGTGGGGGCCAACGGCGGCGCGGCGCACGGGGAGGAGCGGCAGGTGGCGGCGGCGGCGTGGTCGAGGTGGCGGCGCGGCGCACGGGAGGAGCGGCGAGGAGGCGGCGGCGGCGGCGTGGTCGAGGTGGCGGCGGCGGCGTGTGGGGAGGTCGGCGTGTGGGGAGGTGGCGGCGGCGGCGTGTGGGGAGGTCGGCCTGTAGGATGCGTGGAGGATGCGGATGCGTGTGGCTCAGGACGTCCCCGACCGCGCCTTATCCCCACACTTTGCCGTGCGCCGTTCTTTGCCGTGCGGCAAAGGGCCTTTGCCGTGCGGGCACTCTTTGCCGTGCGCAGCGGTGCCTTTGCCGTGCGGCGGGGTTCTTTGCCGTGCGCCTGCGCACGGCAAAGCATTTTTTTATTTTTACCACTTCTATAACACTAAGAATTTTAATTGTAAATTATCAATAACATTAAGTTTTATTTGTAAATTATATTAAACTTGTTTTTCAAAATGTGTATTATTTAATACTATATGTTTCATGTTTTTCAAGAAATGTGTGATTAACCATAACCCTAACCCTAACCCTAAATCCTAACCCATTGATCTAGCCACATTAATCATAACCCTAACCCTAAATCATATAACCCTAAATCATATAACCCTAAATCATAACCCTAACCCTAAACCCTAACCCTAAATCCTAACACATTAATACTTAACCATAAATCCTAACACATTAATACTTAACCATGCATCATAAACCCTAACTCTAACCCTAAACCCTAAACCTATACCTAACCATAAATACTTACCCTTTAACCTAAATCTTTGGTTCTCCATGTGTATATGTACTAAACAAACCTAAAAGAATGAAAAGTTACATTGGTGCACCCTCGCGCGGAGAAATCTAGGGGGTAGACCCGCGGGGCACGCGTTCCGCTGTTTTGGGGGAGGAGGGGGATAACGACCGCCGGAGCACCGGAACCCCACCAAACCTTGCATGTGGACCTATTCTATGTGTCAAAGTGTGATGCAATTAAGGTGTGATTCACAAAATGGTGCATGGCATGGATCCCCGGTCTGACATTCCTCACCTTCGGGCGATAACACTTAACGGATTCCCGGACGTGTACGGCTGAAGTGTCCCGCCGCGGGTATATCGGGGCTAGACTGTGCCAAAGGGTGCCACACATGGTTTTCCATATGTCCATGGACTAAACAAACCTAAACCTATGAAAAGTTACATTGGTGCACCCTCGCGCGGAGAAATCTAGGGGGTAGACCCGCCGGGACACGCGTTCCGTTGTTTTGGGGGAGGAGGGGGATAACGACCGCCGGAGCACCGGAACCCCACCAAACCTTGCATGTGGACCTATGATATGTTTCAAAGTGTGGTGCAAGGTCTAATGGTGCAAAAGTAGCTCCCCTAAACCCTAAACCCTAAGCCAGGGAGGCTTCGAGCCCTAAACCCCTCTAAATCCCTAAACCACGACGCGGAGCTGCAGAACCATGCATCATAAACCCTAACCCTAACCCTAAAACCTAAACCTAAACCTAACCATAAATACTTACCCTTTAACCTAAACCCTAGCCCTAGCCCCTAAACCCTAGCCCTAACCCTACACCTAACCCTAACCGATAGACCGAGCACACCGTCGATCGTGTGATAATGGCTCTAGGCTGCGGGTATATGTGCCAAAGGGTCCCAATCTTTGGTTCTCCATGTGTATATGTACTAAACAAACATAAAATAATGAAAAGTTACATTGGTGCACCCTCGCGCGGAGAAATCTAGGGGGTAGACCCGCCGGGGCACGCGTTCCGCTGTTTTGGGGGAGGAGGGGAGAACGACCGCCGGAGCACCGGAACCCCACCAAACCTTGCATGTGGACCTATTCTATGTGTCAAAGTGTGATGCAATTAAGGTGTGATTCACAAAATGGTGCATGGCATGGATCCCCGGTCTGACATTCCTCACCTTCGGGCGATAACACTTAACGATTCTCGGACGTGTACGCTGAAGTGTCCCGCCGCGGGTATATCGGGGGCTAGACTGTGCCAAAGGGTGCCACACATGGTTTTCCATATGTCCATGGACTAAACAAACCTAAACCTATGAAAAGTCACATTGGTGCACCCTCGCGCGGAGAAATCTAGGGGGTAGACCCGCCGGGGCACACGTTCCATTGTTTTGGGGGAGGAGGGGGATAACGACCGCCGGAGCACCGGAACCCCACCAAACCTTGCATGTGGACCTATGATATGTGTCAAAGTGTGGTGCTAGGTCTAATGGTGCAAAAGTAGCTCCCCTAAACCCTAAACCCTAAGCCGGGGAGGCTTCGAGCCCTAAACCCCTCTAAATCCCTAAACCACGACGCCGAGAGCTGCAGAACCATGCATCATAAACCCTAACCCTAACCCTAAACCCTAAACCTAAACCTAACCATAAATACTAACCCTTTAACCTAAACCCTAGCCCTAGCCCCTAAACCCTAGCCCTAACCCTACACCTAACCCTAACCGATGAGACCGAGCACACCGTCGATCGTGTGATAATGGCTCTAGGCTGCGGGTATATGTGCCAAAGGGTCCCAATCTTTGGTTCTCCATGTGTATATGTACTAAACAAACATAAAATAATGAAAAGTTACATTGGTGCACCCTCGCGCGGAGAAATCTAGGGGTAGACCCGCCGGAGCACGCGTTCCGTTGTTTTGGGGGAGGAGGGGAGAACGACCGCCGGAGCACCGGAACCCCACCAAACCTTGCATGTGGACCTATGATATGTGTCAAAGTGTGGTGCAAGGTCTAATGGTGCAAAAGTAGCTCCCCTAAACCCTAAACCCTAAGCCGGGGAGGCTTCGAGCCCTAAACCCCTCTAAATCCCTAAACCACGACGCTGGAGCTGCGAGAACCATGCATCATAAACCCTAACCCTAACCCTAAAACCTAAACCTAAACCTAACCATAAATACTTACCCTTTAACCTAAACCCTAGCCCTAGCCCCTAAACCCTAGCCCTAACCCTACACCTAACCCTAACCGATAGACCGGGCACACCGTCGATCGTGTGATAATGGCTCTAGGCTGCGGGTATATGTGCCAAAGGGTCCCAATCTTTGGTTCTCCATGTGTATATGTACTAAACAAACATAAAATAATGAAAAGTTACATTGGTGCACCCTCGCGCGGAGAAATCTAGGGGGTAGACCCGCCGGAGCACGCGTTCCGCTGTTTTGGGGGGAGGAGGGGGATAACGACCGCCGGAGCACCGGAACCCCACCAAACCTTGCATGTGGACCTATTCTATGTGTCAAAGTGTGATGCAATTAAGGTGTGATTCACAAAATGGTGCATGGCATGGATCCCCGGTCTGACATTCCTCACCTTCGGGCGATAACACTTAAACGATTCCTGGACGTGTACGCTGAAGTGTCCCGCCGCGGGTATATCGGGGGCTAGACTGTGCCAAAGGGTGCCACACATGGTTTTCCATATGTCCATGGACTAAACAAACCTAAACCTATGAAAAGTTACATTGGTGCACCCTCGCACGGAGAAATCTAGGGGGGAGACCCGCCGGGGCACACGTTCGCTGTTTTGGGGGAGGAGGGGGATAACGACCGCCGGAGCACCGGAACCCCACCAAACCTTGCATGTGGACCTATGATATGTGTCAAAGTGTGGTGCAAGGTCTAATGGTGCAAAAGTAGCTCCCCTAAACCCTAAACCCTAAGCTGGGAGGCTTCGAGCCCTAAACCCCTCTAAATCCCTAAACCACGACGCCGGAGCTGCGAGAACCATGCATCATAAACCCTAACCCTAACCCTAAAACCTAAACCTAAACCTAACCATAAATACTTACCCTTTAACCTAAACCCTAGCCCTAGCCCCTAAACCCTAGCCCTAACCCTACACCTAACCCTAACCGATGAGACCGAGCACACCGTCGATCGTGTGATAATGGCTCTAGGCTGCGGGTATATGTGCCAAAGGGTCCCAATCTTTGGTTCTCCATGTGTATATGTACTAAACAAACCTAAAAGAATGAAAAGTTACATTGGTGCACCCTCGCGCGGAGAAATCTAGGGGGTAGACCCGCCGGGGCACGCGTTCCACTGTTTTGGGGGAGGAGGGGGATAACGACCGCCGGAGCACCGGAACCCCACCAAACCTTGCATGTGGACCTATTCTATGTTTCAAAGTGTGATGCTAGGTGTAATTCACCAAATGGTGCATGGCATGGATCCCCGGTCCGACATTCCTCACCTTCGGGCGATAACACTTAACGATTCTCGGACGTGTACGGCGTGAAGTGTCCCGCCGCGGGTATATCGGGGGCTAGACTGTGCCAAAGGGTACCACACATGGTTTTCCATATGTCCATGGACTAAACAAACCTAAACCTATGAAAAGGTATATTGGTGGAACGTCGCGCGGAGAAATCTAGGGGGTAGACCCGCGGGGCACGCGTTCCGTTGTTTTGGGGGGAGGAGGGGAGAACGACCGCCGAGCACCGGAACCCCACCAAACCTTGCATGTGGACCTATTCTATGTGTCAAAGTGTGATGCAAGGTGTGATTCACAAAATGGTGCATGGCATGGATCCCCGGTCCGACATTCCTCACCTTCGGGCGATAACACTTAGCGATTCCCGGACGTGTACGTCGAAGTGTCCCGCCGCGGGTATATCGGGGGCTAGACTGTGCCAAAGGGTGCCACACATGGTTTTCCATATGTCCATGGACTAAACAAACCTAAACCTATGAAAAGTTACATTGGTGCACCCTCGCGCGGAGAAATCTAGGGGGGTAGACCCGCGGGGCACGCGTTCCGCTGTTTTGGGGGAGGAGGGGGATAACGACCGCCGGAGAACCGGAACCCCACCAAACCTTGCATGTGGACCTATGATATGTTTCAAAGTGTGGTGCAAGGTCTAATGGTGCAAAAGTAGCTCCCCTAAACCCTAAACCCTAAGCGCGGGAGGCTTCGAGCCCTAAACCCCTCTAAATCCCTAAACCACGACGCGGAGCTGCAGAACCATGCATCATAAACCCTAACCCTAACCCTAAACCCTAAACCTAAACCTAACCATAAATACTTACCCTTTAACCTAAACCCTAGCCCTAGCCCCTAAACCCTAGCCCTAACCCTACACCTAACCCTAACCGAGTAGACCGAGCACACCGTCGATCGTGTGGTAATGGCTCTAGCTCGCTGGTATATGTGCCAAAGGGTCCCAATCTTTGGTTCTCCATGTGTATATGTACTAAACAAACCTAAAAGAATGAAAAGTTACATTGGTGCACCCTCGCGCGGAGAAATCTAGGGGGTAGACCCGCCGGGGCACACGTTCCGTTGTTTTGGGGGGAGGAGGGGGAGGACGACCGCCGGAGCACCGGAACCCCACCAAACCTTGCATGTGGACCTATTCTATGTTTCAAAGTGTGATGCTAGGTGTAATTCACCAAATGGTGCATGGCATGGATCCCCGGTCTGACATTCCTCACCTTCGGGCGATAACACTTAACGATTCTCGGACGTGTACGGCGTGAAGTGTCCCGCCGCGGGTATATCGGGGGCTAGACTGTGCCAAAGGGTACCACACATGGTTTTCCATATGTCCATGGACTAAACAAACCTAAACCTATGAAAAGGTATATTGGTGGAACGTCGCGCGGAGAAATCTAGGGGGTAGACCCGCTGTTTTGGGGGGGAAGGAGGGGGACGGCCGCCGGAGCACCGGAACCACGATATATGTGGGGGATGAGCATGGAGACTAATTTTGTATTTCACATAGTGTAATAAATAGTCATCAAAAAGAAAAACTAATTAACAAAATAAATATAAGTAGTAGATGAAATAAAATAGTTAGAAAAACAAAAAAAATGTATATTGGCGCACGGCAAAGGGAGGAGCGCACGGCAAAGGACCCTTTGCCGTGCAACTTGTCTGTCTGCACGGCAAAGTCTGGCCGCACGGCAGTGCCCAGGCCTTTGCCGTGCGCTGTTTCTTTGCCGTGCGGCTTGCAGGGACTTTGCCGTCCCGAAATCTTTGCCGTGCGCTGCTCCAATTCTTTGCCGTGAGAAACTTCTTTGCCGTGCGCCAAATCTTGTTTTGCCGTGATATGTTTCTTTGCCGTGCGCTGCGCTAATACTTTGCCGTGCATATTTTCTTTGCCGTGCGCTCTTCCTTCTACGCACGGCAAAGAAATCTTTGCCGTGCAGCAGCTCACGGCAAAGTTTGGCTGCACGGCAGCGCCTGATTTTCCTGTAGTGTCATGTCGCAGCCAGCTTGTTGGCACTAGGAGTAAAGAAACTCTCACACAACTCCAGATCGTGCAGACCCTCACATAATTCTAGATCGTGCAGCACAAAGCTTGATCTGAACCTGGGAAAGATTCCTCTGCAAATCTAATGTCTATCATCTCTACAAACTTCGCGGACGCTGGATCCTTGCTTCAGATCCCTCTGGGAATCTAATGCCATCTCCTAGATAAAGAACGGAAGCACAACGCTTGATCTGAACCTGAGAAAGATTCCTCTGCAAATCTAATGTCTATCATCTCTACAAATCTCGCGGACGCTTGGTTCTTGCTTCACCTCTAGGAATCTAAGGGTGTGTAAGTCTCAGTCGACTGAGACTTAACTTATATTTCAGTCGAATTACATCATGTGTTTCGATGTGGGACTAAACAAAGTACAAACAGCAGCAAACTTATTACGGCATGGCAGTCCTTACTCTTTTGATCGCTCACACGACAATGGCGCAGGGTCGAGGAGCTCGAGGGTGGTGTGCGCGCTGAGCAAGGCGCAGCTGCAGGACGGGTACGTGGCCTACCCGTGGGAGAAGAAGATGCGGGAGATGCTGCCGGTGCCCAAGTCCAGCAGCTTCCTCTCCATCCTCGTCCTCCCCACGGCGCTCGACCGCGCCAACTCCCGCTACAACTCCGTCGACGACACGCTGGCCCGCGCCAACGCCTGGTTCCTCGCCTCGCAGGCCTCCGGGGTGCCCATCGCCTTCCTCAACGTCCAGACCGAAGCCCTCCTCACCAAGGTCCTTAATTTACGATCGAGCTTGTGTGTGCGTGGATGTTCTAGGTGGCGTGTCGCTTCCTTTTTTTTCTTCTTTCTGAACGTGTAAGATGTTGCATGGTGGCGCGGTGCAGATCTCCGGCGACATGGCGTCGGCGACGGTCAACTCGGGTTCGCTGGCCGACCTCCCGAACCTCGCCAACGCGAGCCTGTACGGGTTCGAGGACTACCACGGCGTGGACATCGGCGTCGTGAAGGCGGTGCGCATCTGGTTCACCGCGGCCGCCGGAGAAATGCCGGTGGAGATCACCCTCGACGAAAGCGACACCAAGCTCGGCTTCGCCATCAGCCGCACCGAAGAGGTACGTACATACACATACCGCCTGGCGCCCTCGATCATACACATGCGCTTGCTGGCTGAGCTGAACACGTCTGAACCACTGCTGGGAAATGCAGGGATTCCTCTACATCTCGTCCGTCATCGAAAACGACGACGGCATGCCGGCGCCGTCGACGCGGTCGGGCATCCGCGACCTCTACCGGGAGGCGAAGCGCGCGTCCAAGCTGCTGGTCATCTCCAGGGTGTCGTGCCGCAAGGTGCTGCCGTGGATGGTGTCCACCTCCGGCGCCATCCGCTGCTTCGACACCGTCTCGCTCAGCCAGAAGCTGTCCCTGCACCGCCATGCCCTGCGCCCCATCCTGCTCCACGTCCTCATGTGGGACGCCAGCGCCCCCGCGCCGGCCCGCGCGCAGGGCGAGCCGCCGTGCCCGACGCCGCAGCCGTCGCCGTCGTTCGCCGAGGTGCTGCGGCAGAACTCGTTCGCCTGGGTCGATGACCAAGACCAGCAGGAGCAGGCGGACGGCGAGCAGGGGCTGGTTCAGGGCAGGGACACCGCGGGGGACGCCTCCTTCAGATTTCACAATTTCTCGCTGCCCAACAACTGGGTCTGATGAAAGCTTAGCTGCACGATGCATCCCATCTTACTGCTGCGCTACAGCAACTTGGTTGATGTACTGTACATAATTTTACATCTCGATTAGTCGGTTTGTGATGAGAAGGAACACTTTGCAGTGTGACAGCTTATTTCGCAGAGTGAAGCATAGTTTTGACCCGTAAAATAGTGGTATGTTTCATTTTTTTAAACACCACATATTACCATGTACACGATGGATTGTAAGCATGATGCTCGTAGACAGCAAGGATGCCATCAGTATCTCTCACCCTTGGTTTCGAAGTTAACAATATTGTATTTATTTTTCACAAGTAACATCAGTTTAGTACACCAGAACATCACACTTAGCATGGACATAGAAGGGTTGCCTAGGGAATCATCCGAGGCAACCTCAGTCTGCAAGCAACGGGGAATGAAGATACAAGTATCAGCTAGCACTATCGCATTTCGCGTTCTGACCATATATGATTCATTGGATCAATTGGCAGCCTACGCACCTATAATGCAACCTTCCCTTTCAGATTAATCGCCGAGAGCTCTTGCTCGACATACTCCCCTGCATACGTTGGCGGATAATTAGGAGCATTGGCTGCTTCAGCAAAGTGGCCCAATGGTTTAAGCGTCGCATCAGAAGCAATGTGCGAGAATAGCTGTTTAGACATAGATAGAAAGGTCAGTTAATACCTCGCTTGCAAGTAGGATTCTGGAAATTATCACAAGGTGAGCAAACATATTATGCGCACTGAGAGTACTTACTGTTGATGAGACCCTCCACAGGCTTCGATTTTGCTCTTTAGCTAATGCTATAGCCTCTAGTGTTCTCTTGGTCACCACTACCTCATGCATTCCAGCTAAACACTCACCACCAGTAAGCCACTCCAACTGTACAGAAAGAAACATCAAAAATAGTGAGATCAAAGATGCATACTTTCATGTGAGCGAGTATTTTAGACCCTTACACTTGATACAAAAAAAATTCAGATATGAAACTGGAGTTTGATTTCTATGATGACAACATGAACCATTTCAGGAAAACCACTATGCATAAGTATATATCCCTTCGTCAACCCATGACTGTAGATCAATTGAAAATGTATCCAGTGAAAATGGCAAAGCTAACCTGTTTCCCTGACTGAATGAGAAGACAGCCAACAGGGACCTTCACGTCCATCTTTTTACCATTTCTTAACCAAATGTTCAGGCCTGGAAATCTACTTCGGCCATGTATGGTCAAGAAATTAAGATCATAATGGAACCCAGCAAAAACAGTGCCTTCAATACCGTGGCGCTCCAGATCACTTCCAGTTGGTGCTAGGAGGTGTGGCCCCTATTCAAACACAAAAATAATTCAGCATTGTCAATAAGATGATTAAAGAACTTCAACATGAACAACACATCATTTTTTAGGAAACATGAATATACTTCTAGTACTGAAAATGCTAAACTGCATGACTGAGAAACGAAAAGATCTCGCACCAGGCCTTTGAACCCAGTAAGGGATTATAATGAATATGCATTAAAACAGTACGGTACCTCCTTCATCAAAGAGCTAAATGCATCCTTTGACAAGCCAAATCCAATCGCAGCCATCTCAGCAACAACCTAGAGAAAAGTATGATAATATCAAACTTCTGAATATTGTAGTATAATATAGAGTTGTCATATATAAACTGCAGGAAAGATCAATTTACAAGAATTGTGGCGCCTTGTATGTACCTCAACTGCAGAAATCATCTTTGCACCCCAGGAATCCATCGTGTCTTTCCACTCCGGCAAGTCATCGGGGATAACAGGTTCTGAGTTCAGTTCCTACACAACATTTAGTCACACAATTCAGCATACGACACGGAAAAATGGTCAGGCGTGATCCGTGAAATCCATTCAGATTCAGACTTCACACGGCACTGAAAGGGATCATGTGAAATGAGGACCTTGAAGCGGGTATTCGACGGGCGAGGGCCCACCCTCCACATGTACCGCCATTTCGGGTCCGGTCCCTTGGGGGTGGCTGGCTGGAACTCGTCCGGCATGCTCTTGATCCTCTCCTGCATCTCCCCGTCGACAAGGCTGCGAGGTACCTCCACACCTTCTGGCGTCACGCCGACCTTGTATCATTTAAAACAGAATCAAAATTCATTATTTTGCAGGAAAGGTCGAATGAAAAATCGATTATCACAAACAGCGTCGGAGTAAGGCAGCACACGTTCAGCCTAGCTTTTGGATGTACCGATCTTTTAAGTGTCTGAATTATCATGGGCGATTTTCTAATGCACTGCAGCAGAGGATCGTACTAGAGAAACTGAACCGGCAACGAGTACTACTGGTCCTATAGCAGGTCGGACCCTACACTCCGATCCCGCCTAATCGCTAATCCGGGTACCGAAAGTCCAAAATTTGCCGGGGAAGCAGCACGGTGAGGCCTGAGGAGGCTACTGCTACATGAAAAGCGTCCATTTTTTTACCTGGTAGTGTAGGTGAGGGCGCTCCTGGAGGCGCTTGGACTCGGCGGATCGGGCGAAGTAGCGCTCGACGACGTCAAGGAAGCGGTCGTTGTCGGCGGCGGAGCAGCGCGGGTCCTTGACCAGCAGCGCCCCCGTGTCCCGGAGGCTGGCGCTCACCGTGGCGCAGAGGGCCCGCACCGCCTCCTCGGCGGCGTCTGCCGTCGCCGCGTCGCCGGCGGCGATCTGCAGGTAGGGCGCGAGATCCACCACGGGGAGGTCCATGTGCCGCGCGGCGGCGGGAGAGGCGAGAGTTAAATTCGCTTGCCGCGCGTGAGAATGCGGGGGATCGGATCGTGGAACCCGCACTGGCTGTGTGTATGTCAGGGTATCAGGGACTACGCAGTAACTGTGGAATAAAATGCGGGCGAAGAGAAATGATGCGTGAAGGAAGGGATTGGAGAGTCCGAGCCGGAACGGCATACCGGGCGCGCAAGGTATCGGTCCGGATGGATAGAGATTCTCCCAGCACGGCATTGCTTGCTTGACTGCAGTGCGGTCACACACGCAAACGAAAAAGCGGCGAAGCGGCTCCTATTTCTTTTGTGTCCACTTTTATGTATAGTCTCACAAATATTACTAGGAAAAAATGTATTGAATTCGTAGAGGTTTGACAAAATGAACCCCAAACTTCAAATCTCTGTCGTTTGTTTGTACCACGAACTAATGAATCTCGGTCTAAATCGAACCTTATACCTATTTTTCAGAGAAGAAAATAAAATTCAAAATTGTTACGGTCATTGATGTCCCTCCTCCTCTCTCTCTCTCACCTCAGGTGTCACGCCCTCCTGCTGTCTGCATCGACCGGGAGATGCTCCAATGCAACTTACCTCCACCAATCCCGAACACGCCACAACATCGACTCACCGCAAGCAGCGCAACACCAACTCCGCCTTGCCTCCCGTACAACAGACCAGCCTAGTAGCAATCACAACACCCCTCCCGCCATACATCTGCGGCAACGTCAGGCCAGGAATACACCAGCCCATGGCCGCTCCCTCTCTGTCGCGATGCCTTGCTCGAATTAAGCTCGTTGGCGGCCGCTCCTCACACGCACGAGGCCGCCAGGAACACGCGAGCCCTGGCTTCCCCTCTCTATCGCGCCGCCTTGCTCGGTTGGGCCTGGGTCTCCTCCCCGCGTCGTACTATCGTCGATCTACAGCTAGTCCCATGTGGAAAATGAATTGGAGAAAGGATTGGGAAAAGTGGTGCATGTGACACACCCGGTGTCGTTGCCTCCTCGACGGTACCCCGGAGGAGGGATCCTCACGGAGGCGGGAAGAAGTAGGGGCCCTAGGACGGAGAGCACTCGAGACGGTGGTACGCGATTTACCCAACTTCGGAACACCTGCTCAAGGACAGGGCCTACTACTGCTTGTCTGGAATTATCTAGGCGCCTTCGCGTTGTTACAATGAGTTGTGTTTGTGCCTCTAGGGCTCCCAGGATCCGGCTTATAAAGGCGCTCGGATCAAGGGTTTACACGGAGAGTCCTAATAGAATACAAGATGACTAACTACGGAATATATATTGTTGTGCATGTTGAGGATCCACCTAGATCTAATCTTGTCGTCATGGATCCAGAAACTTCACGGGCCTCCATGGATCTGCCTACTCCTGTAGGTCGGTTGAGATCCGGCTCATGTTCATGGGTTGGACTTCATCCATCTTCTATCAATAGCAACTGGTCGCCCGATGGGCCATATGCCACCATCACCATCTGTGGGCCATCCGGGCTTGCCGGATCTAGACCATGTCGTTGGCATACCCATAAAGTATACCCACAACAGTAGCCCCCGAAGTTCTTCAAGATTCACCATTCTTCCGCCTATCTTGGTTCAGATCCGAAGAAAATCTTGAAGAGCTTCCAAAACTTCATCGTTTTCGACTTCATTCAACCGGAAATCATTCGTTCTTCTGTAACGATAACTTACCAGATTTTTCGCCCACGTTGCACATACCTTTCTCTTTTCCCGCGCTAAATTTTCGGAACTACGAATCTTAGCCGGAAATATCGGAGATGTGCCGTTAGGTCACCGCCGCTTCAGTTTCACCGCATTTGACCTAGGACACGTGGCGGACATCCAACGGCGCGATCGTTCTGTTCCCACCATAGGATCCGACTCACGAATCTCCGCGCGAGGCCTATTGATGAGGACATCGCTATGATAGATACAACCGATACTCCTACAGCCACATATCCTCTTGTACTTCAAATACAAGGATCTCTCGCAAGAGCTTGTGTGTTTCAGCTAAATTATCAGGTATCTTCGTTATTAGGATTACTTCCGAATATATATGAGAATATGATGCTACCTAAATCAAATATATTTATATTATCTAGGAATGGATCTAGCATGAACATCAAGCATTGGATTAGGAACATGCAGGAAGATGGCAGCAGGCCTGCGAGGATTCAAGATGACATTGCAAGCGAGGATTTCAGAACATTGAAGCCACCATAATGAAGCAACGATGCTTGGACGAATTCTAAAAGTTACCCCATCGTGAAATTCATCCAAGAGTTATTTTTGGTGCTGTGTCACCTTGTTTAATGGGACAGACCCATGTATTTTCGGATTAGGTATTTTAGGGGATTTTAAGAGGCCATATAAGTGGAGGAAGATCCATTTAGGTGTGTTTTTTGCCAACCCTATCTTGTTGGACGAAAATCCCTTCACTTCTCCCATATATATCCCTCCGTAGCCGTTATTATAACTTGAATTTTGTTTAGACTAAAAGTTAGCTATCTTTGCAACTCTCGTGTACTTCTTTTGAGGCCAACGCCCAGAACAAGACCGACTATACAAAATTCCACCTTTTCAATAAAGTTTCATCTATATCCGTAATATCTTAATTGCATTATTAGTTCTTACTTGTTCTCGATTTCATGTAGGAATTAAGACCCTCGCTGGTCAGGCTGATCGTGCATCCGCAAGATCAGTAACTCCTGGAGATTGTCCTAGTGATTGCATTGGCGCACGAGCTTCGCACATGTAGTCGGATTGTCAAGCACGAACTCCACCAACAAATCGATTTTATCATCATCTCATCGAAAAGATCGGACACCTTTGCCCTATCAAGTGGTATCAAACTTTAGGTTGCTCGATGAGATTTACAGTTTTCCTAGTGTAGATTTATTTTTAAATGAAGTTAGATTAGTTCATCCTCACCTAAAAAACCAGTCTTAGCCTTTTCTCTATTACCATTTTATTTTTGTTTTATTACATTTTCGTTGCATCGTGTCGAGTTGCTGGTTTTTAGTTTCTAGATTTTTAGAGTTTCGAGTTCTAGTCATGTTTTTTTTGCACCGCTGAATCTCATCCTTGTCGCTTCCTCCTTCCGCCACACTCCATCTTTATTTCTTTTCGCCATCTTGTTCATCCACCACCCCTCATATATACTCCCATATCTATTCGAGTTGGTTCTTTTGATCCGTATAGACAACAAGTAATACCAAGTCTACCAAGTTGTTTAGATCTCACGGAAACAACATATTTCTGTTGTCCTGTTTGGCAAGTCTTGATACTCAATGATCCGATTCACTACCCAGCAAAAGGAAGCCATGTAGTAGTTGTTTTGGAAAGTTTGATCGTGCGTTTCTTGTTTTGGTATCTGATCTGTTTGGGATAGGCGGACAGTATTTTGACCGGTTGAATCGATCTTTGATTTTCTACAAGGTTAGAAAGGATCAGCACGGAAAAAAAATGTAAAAAAAAAGGAGTTGAAAAAAAAAGAGTAAAAAAAGTGAGAACAAAAAAGTTGAAACAAAAAGTGAGAAAGAAAGACCAACTTTGGTCTTTGGAGAGATCTGATCGTTTCACATACCTTGTTGAAAGAAAAAAAATGGCGTGTTTGCTTTGGAGTCTATTTCATTGGAGGAAAGAGCAACATGTTACTTTTTTTTTGGGATTTCTATTTTTGTGCCCTCGGGTCTTTAGTTGTGCTCAGTTTTCCCCAGCTTCTTAGTTTTTACCCAGTTTTCCCAAGTCTTTGTTTGAAACGTGCAGAACCAGCTCAGACGGCAGGATTCCCGTTTAGTTGATCATTCCGTGCTGACGTGTGGGGCCGCGTCGTGTGGGCCCGCGTCGCGTGGGGCTGGTAGAAAGGGACCGCGTGGGGCAGGACGAGATAGCGTTCGGTTGCACGTGAGCAGGAGCTAGGTTTTGTCTCTCTCGGTCCAAATTGGCATTTTCCCTTTTAAGAGTACCTTTTCCGCCTCTTCTCTCTGTCTTTTTTCACCTAATTAGTATCAAATCTAGAGAAGCTTTCATTTCTGTCTTTCTTCAATTATTATTTGTGCCTTTTGGCTCTTGTTATTTGCCCAATATGGCAGCAAATCTAGTAGGGAGCCCAATCTAGTACTCCATCTGGTCCATATGCATATAGTTAAATCTAGAAGCAAATCTACAGGGAATATACGATAAATTCACACTGTCATATAGTAGAATAGGGATAGATAATATGGATCCCTTCCTAGATAATAAGCTGCATACAGCAGCCAAACATAGTAACAGGTTTGAGGTTCTTCACAGCACCATCATATTAACAACATAACAACAAGGGATCCCTAACTAACAACAAAATAGGAGGCAGCAGCAACACACGTCCAGGACTCCGCCTACCCCATCTGCCTCTGCCTCCACTTGTTGCTCCGCTTGGGCACCTTGGGCTTGAGCGGAGGCATGCGCCCCGCGGAGATCTCCACCCGCTGGAAGATGCGGAGGTGCATGCCGAGCGCCATGTGCTTGGCGCGAAAGGAGTGGGGGTTCACCGACGCGCCGACCTTGGGGTTGGTGTTGCCGATGTTCTCGGCATGCGTGAGGAGACAGTTGAAGTCAGTGCCGCCGAGCCTCCTAGTGCAGAAGGGGCACCTGTAGACACCCTTGGCGAAGTAGGAGACGTACTGGCCGACCTGCAGCCTCCGCAGCACCTGGCGAGTCTTGATGTCATGGTGCTCGTCGTCGCTGCCGACGTCGCTGCCAGATAGCTGATCCATATCAAACGGGAACTATTAATGAATGAGTTGCAACGATGACTAACGTGCATGATAACAAAGTTAGGAAAAACAGAGGCAGCCTCAGTTAGAGTGGACACGATTATAGGTCTACAGGGATGTACTCAGCGAACCAAAGCTCATGCACAACAGATTTGTACACAGCAATGGTTCGATGAACCCTCCCTGTAAAAATTTGTGCCCACCGATTCATCGTAGGCAAAGAAACAGATTCCAGATCTGAACTTGAACACATTCCAGATTATTTGAAAAATTAAACGGTTGATATCTTTTGATTCGTGCATAAAATAACTGATTGAGATCCTATGATTACTTGCATAAATTAACTGATTGAGATCCCATTATTACTTGCATAAATTAACCGAACGCCCGAACCCCAAATCTTAAACGAAATCAAGAAGGGATCAAAGCAAAATGGAATAAAATCGGCGCAAATATTAGCCCAATACTCATCCATCTACGAGATCCATCTACACCAGCAAAAATAGGGTTCAAAAAGGAATGGGGAACAAAAAAGGCAGCAAACCGTAGTTACCTCGCTCCATGCGTCCTCCATGGAGGTGTCGTAGGGGTTCGGGGGCGGGACGTACGGCACATACTGATGACCACAAGTATAGGGGGTGTATCGTAGTACTTTCGATAAATAAGAGTGTCGAACCCAACGAGGAGCAGAAGGTGTTGACAAGCAGTTTCGATGAAGGATTCACTGTAAATGCTCACAGACAAGTATTCAGGGGGTTTTGATATAGCAGATAAATAAAATACAAGTAAAATGCGATAGTAATAATTGCAGAGAGTGGCCCAATTCTTTTTAGCACAAAGGACAAGCCGGTTTGTCTACTTATGATGACCAAACGTTCTTGAGGACACACGGGAATTTAGTCTAGTGCTTTCGCTTCATATAGTTGATTAATCTTCATTGTTTTGAGAAGTGTTGTGTGGGTGAACCTATGCTAATGTACCGCCCTTCCTAGGACTAATAAATACTTGTGATTAAACCCCTTGCAAGTATCCGCAAATACAAGAAAGTAATTAAAATAAATCTAACCACAGGCTTAGACTCTGAGATCCTGATATCCCTCCTGCATCGATATACCAACGGGGGTTCAGGTTTCTGTCACTCCGGCAACCCCACAATTAGCAAACGAATACAAGATGCATTCCCCTAGGCCCACAAAGGTGAAGTATCATGTAGTCGACGTTCACATGACACCACTAGAAGAATAACACCACAACTTAAATATCAAACCATTGAATCTTACTCAACATAGTTCACTACTAATATTTAGACTTCACCCATGTCCTCAAGAACTAAATGAACTACTCACAAGACATCATATGGAACATGATCAGAGGTGATATGATGATGAATAACAATCTGAACATAAACCTTGGTTCAATGGTTTCACTCAATAGCATCAATAACAAGGAGTAATCAATACCGGGAGAGTTTCCCCTATGAAATAATCAAGATTCAACCCTAGATGTTACAGTGGATACGAGGTGCAGCGGTGGAGATGGTGATGTCGGCGGTGGAGATGATGGTGATGATGATCCCAATGAAGTCCGGCTCGATGGTGGTGACGATGGCGACGATTTCCCCCTCCGGGAGGGAATTCCCCCGGCGGATTTCAGCCTGCCGGAGAGCTCTTTTCTCTCTGGTGTTTTCCGCCCCGCAGAGGCGGCTGTGTCTATTCTCGATGTCTCCTCACGCCTTAGGGTTTTCGGGAGATGAAGTACGCGAAGGAGAGATAGCCGAGGGGGGTCGTGGGCCCCCTCCCCACATGGCGGCGCGGCCAGGGTGGAGCCCGGCCTATGGGGGGCCATGGCGGCCCTCCTCGGCTCCCCCTTTTGGCTGGCTCCATCATCTGCGAAAATAGGAGCTTCGGTATATTTTCCGTCAATTGTTGATCTTCAGAATTATTGTATCCTGACGGTGCTTTTTCCAGCAGAATCCTGACTCCGGTGAGTAATTCTCCAATAATCATGAAACATGCAAAATAGGTGAAATAACATAAGTATCATCTCTAAATATGAAATATATCAAGGAATAATAGTAAATTATGATACAAAATAGTGATGCAAAATGGACGTATCAACTCCTCCCAAGCTTAAACCTCGCTTGTCCCCAAGCAAAACTGAACTCGGTAAACAAGACCACATGTTTATGGAGTGAAGGGTCGATAAATAAAATACGGACAAGAAGCATCACATTAATTCACACAAGACATTCTAGTGAACAACTTCCTCATATAACTCGACTTGAAACAAGTAAAGGGAAATCACAAATAAAGGTGCATAGGAAATCATAATTGGTGATGGCAAACTTCGTTCTTGGTCAGGGAACAACTAACAGATTATTCTTGTATTTCGAGTAAAGCCTTTATATTAGAGCTTGTATGGCAGATCTTATATGCTCAATCATAGTAATCTCCTCATAATCATTGATAACCTTCAGAGTCATATTCATTCAGATAAAATTTGTACTAAACAAGGAAGAATAAAAGACATGATTACATAGATCACAATATAATGGTTGGATCACAACAACTCAATTGCTTGCTTGAGATAGAGGGAGATAGGTTTACTGACTCAACATAAAAGTAAAAGATAGGCCCTTCGCAGAGGGAAGCAGGGATTAAATCATGTGCTAGAGCTTTTTAAGTTTTGAAATCATATAGAGAACATAAAAGTAAAGTTTTGAGAGGTGTTTGTTGTTGTCAACGAATGGTAATGGGCACTCTAACTCCCTTGTCAAACAGACTTTCAAAGAGCGGCTCCCATGAAGGACGTTATCTCTACCAGCGATACGTCTCAAACGTATCTATAATTTCTTGTGTTTCATGCTAGTTTTATGAAAATACTCACATGTTTTATACACACATTACATCATTATTATGCATTTTCCGGCACTAACCTATTAATAAGATGCCGAAGCGCCAGTTCCTGTTTTGTGCTGTTTTTGGTTTCAGAAATCCTACACAAGAAATATTCTCGGAATTGGACGAAACGAACGCTCAGGGTCTTATTTTTCCACAGAGCTTCCAGAAGACCGAAGAGGATACGAAGTGGGGCCACGAGGCACCCTAACCATAGGGCGGCGCGGCCAAGGAGGGGCCCGCGTCGGCCTATGGTGTGGGGCCCCCGTGCCTCCTCCGACTCTGCCCTTCCGCCTACTTATACTCTCCGTCGCGAAAACCCTATTACCGAGAGCCACGATACGAAAAGAGTTCCAGAGACGCCGCCGCCGCCAATCCCATCTCGGGGGATTCAGGAGAT
The DNA here is from genome assembly GCF_022539505.1 of Lolium rigidum. Taxonomy (NCBI): domain Eukaryota; kingdom Viridiplantae; phylum Streptophyta; class Magnoliopsida; order Poales; family Poaceae; genus Lolium; species Lolium rigidum. The sequence continues at coordinate 220,758,719 of NC_061509.1, forward strand.
CGCCTCCGGCACCCTGCCGGAGAGGGGAATCATCACCCGAAGGACTCTACATCACCATGATCGCCTCCGGACTGATGTGTGAGTAGTTCATCCTTGGACTATGGGTCCATAGAAGTAGCTAGATGGTTGTCTTCTCCTCATTGTGCTATAATGTTAGATCTTGTGAGCTGCCTATCATGATCATGATCGTTTATTTGTAATGCTACATGTTGTGTTTGTTGGGATCCGATGAATATGGAATACTATGTCAAGTTGATACCTGTGACCCCTGATGCGAAAAACCACGATACGGAAAACCTTCCAGAGACGCCGCCGCCGCCAATCCCATCTCGGGGGATTCTGGAGATCTCCTCCGGCACCCTGCCGGAGAGGGGATTCATCTCCCGGAGGACTCTACACCGCCATGGTCGCCTCCGGAGTGATGAGTGAGTAGTTCACCCCTGGACTATGGGTCCATAGCAGTAGCTAGATGGTTGTCTTCTCCTCATTGTGCTTCATTGTTGGATCTTGTGAGCTGCCTAACATGATCAAGATCATCTATCCGTAATACTCTATGTTGTGTTTGTCGGGATCCGATGGATAGAGAATACCATGTTATGTTAATTATCAAGTTATTACATATGTGTTGTTTATGATCTTGCATGCTCTCCGTTATTAGTAGAGGCTCTGGCCAAGTTTTTGCTCTTAACTCCAAGAGGGAGTATTTATGCTCGATAGTGGGTTCATGCCCGCATTGACACCGGGACGATGTGACGAAAGTTCTAAGGTTGTGTTGTCTTGTTGCCACTAGGGATAAAACATTGGCGCTATGTCCGAGGATGTAGTTGTTGATTACATTACGCACCATACTTAATGCAATTGTCCGTTGTTATCAACTTAATACTGGAAGGGGTTCGGATGATAACTCGAAGGTGGACTTTTTAGGCATAGATGCGGTTGGATGGCGGTCTATGTACTTTGTCGTAATGCCCAATTAAATCTCACTGTACTTATCATGACATGTATGTGCATTGTTATGCCCTCTCTATTTGTCAATTGCCCGACGGTAATTTGTTCACCCAACATGCTTTTATCTTATGGGAGAGACACCTCTAGTGAACTGTGGACCCCGGTCCATTCTTTTAATACTGAAATACAAATCTGTCGCAATACTTGTTTTACTCGTTTTCTCTGCAAACAATCATCTTCCACACAATACGGTTAATCCTTTGTTACAGCAAGCCGGTGAGATTGACAACCTCACTGTTTCGTTGGGGCAAAGTACTTTGGTTGTGTTGTGCGGGTTCCACGTTGGCGCTGGAATCCCCGGTGTTGCGCCGCACTACATCCCGCCGCCATCAACCTTCAACGTGCTTCTTGGCTCCTCCTGGTTCGATAAACCTTGGTTTCTTTCTGAGGGAAAACTTGCTGCTGTGCGCATCATACCTTCCTCTTGGTGTTCCCAACGAACGTGTGAGTTACACGCCATCAAGCTCTTTTTCTGGCGCCGTTGCCGGGGAGATCAAGACACGCTGCAAGGGGAGTCTCCACTTCTCAATCTCTTTACTTTGTTTTTGTCTTGCTTTATTTTATTTACTACTTTGTTTGCTGCATTATATCAAAACACAAAAAAAATTAGTTGCTAGCTTTACTTTATTTACTGTATTGTTTGCTATATCAAAAACACACAAAAAATTAGTTACTTGCATTTATTTTATCTAGTTTGCTTTATTTACTACTGCTAAAATGAGTAATCCTGAAGTTGAAGTTCGTTCATTTAAGCAACAAGGGGGAGAATGTTTAAAAGATGCTTGGTATAGAATTAGTGATGCCCATAATAGGTGCACTAAGAAACACTCCACCACTATCCTACTCGGGAATTTTTATGTTGGTATCTCTAGCTGGAATAGATATGTTCTTGATTGTCTCGCGGGAGGTAACTTCCTAGGTGCTCCCGCTTTAGAAGCTAGTTGCATTACTGAGAGTTTATTTGGAACACCACCTGTTAATGAAATTAAAATTGAAACCTCCCTTGAGGATGTTATGAAAAATTTGTAAACCATAGAGAAAATTTTTAGTGTTGAAACTAAGTTGGAGATGTTACTTGTTAAAACTGATAAACTTGATAAATCGTTAGGAGGAATTGATGAAAGAATTAGTGTCCTAGGAACTTGTGTTGACCATGATAATCAAATTAATAGGATTGGCGAACTTGAAAAAGCTATGGGAACCTTGAGTTCAACCTTTTCATCTTTACAGCTTAGAGAGAAAGCTTATGTGGGAAAGGAGCAAAAGTTTATGTATGCCTCTAAAGTGCCTAAACCAAAGAAATATTATTATAGGCCTAAAATTGACAAAGCCCCTAGTACCACTGCAAATGGGGGAGCTTATGATGTCAATGCACCACCCTTTGATAATACTTGATATACACTTTCTGCGCCTAGCTGAAAGGCGTTAAAGAAAAGCGCTTATGGGAGACAACCCATGTTTTTACTACAGTATTTTTGTTTTATATTTGAGTCTTGGAAGTTGTTTACTACTGTAGCAACCTCTCCTTATCTTAGTTTTATGTTTTGTTGTGCCAAGTAAAGTCTTTGATAGTAAAGTACTAGATTTGGATTATTGCGCAGTTCCAGATTTCTTTGCTGTCATGAATCTGGGTCCATCTCCCTGTAGGTAGCTCAGAAAATTAAGATTTACTTGCATGATCCTCAGATATGTACGCAACTTTCATTCAATTTGGGCATTTTCATTTGAGCAAGTCTGGTGGCCTAATAAAATCCATCTTTACGGACTGTTCTGTTTTGACAGATTCTATATTTTATTTCGCATTGCCTCTTTTGATATGTTGGATGAATTTCTTTGATCCATTAATGTCCAATAGCTTTATGCAATGTCCATAAGTGTTAAGAATGATTGTGTCACCTCTGAACATGTGAATTTTTATTATGCACTAACCCTCTAATGAGTTGTTTCGAGTTTGGTGTGGAGGAAGTTTTCAAGGATCAAGAGAGGAGTATGATGCAATATGATAAAGGAGAGTGAAAGCTCTAAGCTTGGGGATGCCCCGGTGGTTCACCCCTGCATATTATAAGAAGACTCAAGCTTCTAAGCTTGGGGATGCCCAAGGCATCCCCTTCTTCATCGACAACATTATCAGGTTCCTCCCCGAAACTATATTTTTATTCCGTCACATCTTATGCACTTTGCTTGGAGCGTCGGTTTGTTTTTGTTTTTTGTTTTGTTTGAATAAAATGGATCCTAGCATTCACTTTATGGGAGAGAGACACGCTCCGCTGTAGCATATGGACAAGTATGTCCTTAGGCTCTACTCATAGTATTCATGGCGAAGTTTCTTCTTCGTTAAATTGTTATATGGTTGGAATTGGAAAATACTACATGTAGTAATTCTAAAATGTCTTGGATAATTTGATACTTGGCAATTGTTGTGCTCATGTTTAAGCTCTTGCATCATATTCTTTGCACCCATTAATGAAGAAACACTTAGAGCTTGCTAATTTGGTTTGCATATTTGGTTTCTCTAGAGTCTAGATAATATCTAGTATTGAGTTTTGAACAACAAGGAAGACGGTGTGGAGTCTTATAATGTTTACAATATGTCTTTTATGTGAGTTTTGCTGCACCGTTCATCCTTGTGTTTGTTTCAAATAACCTTGCTAGCCTAAACCTTGTATCGAGAGGGAATACTTCTCATGCATCCAAAATCCTTGAGCCAACCACTATGCCATTTGTGTCCACCATATCTACCTACTACATGGTATTTATCCGCCATTCCAAAGTAAATTGCTTGAGTTCTACCTATAAAATTCCATCATTCACCTTTGCAATATATAGCTCATGGGACAAATAGCTTAAAAACTATTGTGGTATTGAATATGTACTTATGCACTTTATCTCTTATTAAGTTGCTTGTTGTGCGATAACCATGTTTACGGGGACGCCATCAACTATTCTTTGTTGAATATCATGTGAGTTGCTATGCATGTCCGTCTTGTCCGAAGTAAGAGAGATCTACCACCTTAATGGTTGGAGCATGCATATTGTTAGAGAAGAACATTGGGCCGCTAACTAAAGCCATGATTCATGGTGGAAGTTTCAGTTTTGGACATATATCCTCAATCTCATATGAGAATAATAATTGTCGCCACATGCTTATGCATTAAAGTGGAGTCCATTATCTGTTGTCCATGTTGTCCCGGTATGGATGTCTAAGTTGAGAATAATCAAAAGCGAGAAATCCAAAATGCGAGCTTTCTCCTTAGACCTTTGTACAGGCGGCATGGAGGTACCCCATTGTGACACTTGGTTAAAACATGTGCATTGCAAAGATCCGGTAGTCCAAGCTAATTAGGACAAGGTGCGGGCACTATTAGTATACTATGCATGAGGCTTGCAACTTGTAAGATATAATTTTCATAACTCATATGCTTTATTACTACCGTTGACAAAATTGTTTCATGTTTTCAAAATAAAAGCTCTAGCACAAATATAGCAATCGATGCTTTCCTCTTTGAAGGACCATTCTTTTTACTTTTATGTTGAGTCAGTTCACCTATCTCTCTCCACCTCAAGAAGCAAACACTTGTGTGAACTGTGCATTGATTCCTACATACTTGCATATTGTATTTGTTATATTACTCTATGTTGACAATTATCCATGAGATATACATGTTACAAGTTGAAAGCAACCGCTGAAACTTAATCTTCCTTTGTGTTGCTTCAATACCTTTACTTTGATTTATTGCTTTATGAGTTAACTCTTATGCAAGACTTATTGATGCTTGTCTTGAAGTACTATTCATGAAAAGTCTTTGCTTTATGATTCACTTGTTTACTCATGTCATAACCATTGTTTTGATCGCTGCATTCATTACATATGTTTACAAATAGTATGATCAAGGTTATGATGGCATGTCACTTCAGAAATTATCTTTGTTATCGTTTTACTCGCTCGGGACGAGCAGAACTAAGCTTGGGGATGCTGATACGTCTCCGACGTATCGATAATTTCTTATGTTCCATGCCATATTATTGATGATACCTACATGTTTTATGCACACTTTATGTCATATTCGTGCATTTTCCGGAACTAACCTATTAACAAGATGCCGAAGAGCCGATTCTTTGTTTTCTGCTGTTTTTGGTTTCAGAAATCCTAGTAACGAAATATTCTCGGAATTGGACGAAATCAAGACCCAGGGTCCTATTTTGCCACGAACCTTCCAGAAGACCAAAAGGGATACGAAGTGGGGCGACGAGGCGCCGCCACCATAGGGCCGCGCGGCAGAGGGGGGCCCGCGCCGCCCTATGGTGTGGGCCCCTCGTCAACCCTCCGACTCCGCCCTTCCGCCTACTTAAAGCCTCCGTCGCGAAACCCCTGATGCGAAAAACCACGATACGGAAAACCTTCCAGAGACGCCGCCGCCGCCAATCCCATCTCGGGGGATTCTGGAGATCTCCTCCGGCACCCTGCCGGAGAGGGGATTCATCTCCCGGAGGACTCTACACCGCCATGGTCGCCTCCGGAGTGATGTGTGAGTAGTTCACCCCTGGACTATGGGTCCATAGCAGTAGCTAGATGGTTGTCTTCTCCTCATTGTGCTTCATTGTTGGATCTTGTGAGCTTCCTAACATGATCAAGATCATCTATCTGTAATACTCTATGTTGTGTTTGTCGGGAACCGATGGATAGAGAATACCATGTTATGTTAATTATCAAGTTATTACATATGTGTTGTTTATGATCTTGCATGCTCTCCGTTATTAGTAGAGGCTCTGGCCAAGTTTTTGCTCTTAACTCCAAGAGGGAGTATTTATGCTCGATAGTGGGTTCATGCCTGCATTGACACCGGGACGAGTGACGAAAGTTCTAAGGTTGTGTTGTGCTTGTTGCCACTAGGGATAAAACATTGGCGCTATGTCCGAGGATGTAGTTGTTGATTACATTACGCACCATACTTAATGCAATTGTCTCGTTGTTATCAACTTAATACTGGAAGGGGTTCGGATGATAACTCTGAAGGTGGACTTTTTAGGCATAGATGCGGTTGGATGGCGGTCTATGTACTTTGTCGTAATGCCCAATTAAATCTCACCGTACTTATCATGACATGTATGTGCATTGTTATGCCCTCTCTATTTGTCAATTGCCCGACTGTAATTTGTTCACCCAACATGCTTTTATCTTATGGGAGAGACACCTCTAGTGAACTGTGGACCCCGGTCCATTCTTTTAATACTGAAATACAAATCTGCTGCAATACTTGTTTTACTCGTTTTCTCTGCAAACAATCATCTTCCACACAATACGGTTAATCCTTTGTTACAGCAAGCCGGTGAGATTGACAACCTCACTGTTTCATTGGGGCAAAGTACTTTGGTTGTGTTGTGCAGGTTCCACGTTGGCGCCGGAATCCTTGGTGTTGCGCCGCACTACATCCCGCCACCATCAACCTTCAACGTGCTTCTTGCCTTCTCCTGGTTCGATAAACCTTGGTTTCTTTCTGAGGGAAAACTTGCTGCTGTGCGCATCATACCTTCCTCTTGGGGTTCCCAACGAACGTGTGAGTTACACGCCATCAGCAACCTCTCCTTATCTTTATTTTATTGCATTGTTGTGCCAAGTAAAATCTTTGATAGTAAGGTTGATACTAGATTTGGATTGCTGCGCAGAAACAGATTTCTTGCTGTCACGAATTTGAGTAGGCCTCTCTGTAGGTAACTCAGAAAAATCTGCCAATTTTCATGAGTAATCCTCAGATATGTACGCAACTTTCATTCAATTTGAGCTTTTTCATATGAGCAAGTTAAGTGCCCCTGAAAAATTCGTATTTACGAACTATTCTGTTTTGACAGATTCTGCCTTTTTATTTCGCATTGCCTCTTTTGCTATGTTGAATGGATTTCTTTGTTCCATTAACTTTCAGTAGCTTTGGGCAATGTACAGAAGTGTTAAGAATGATTGTGTCACCTCTGAATATGTGAATTTTTGATTATGTACTAACCCTCTAATGAGTTTGTTTTGAGTTTGGTGTGGAGGAAGTTTTCAAGGATCAAGAGAGGAGGATGATACAATATGATCAAGAAGAGTGAAAAGTCTAAGCTTGGGGATGCCCCCGTGGTTCACCCCTGCATATTTCAAGGAGACTCAATCATCTAAGCTTGGGGATGCCCAAGGCATCCCCTTCTTCATCGACAACTTATCAGGTCACCTCTAGTGAAACTATATTTTTATTCCGTCACATCGTATGTGCTTTACTTGGAGCGTCTGTATGTTTTTTTTTGTCTTTGTTTGTGTTTGAATAAAATCGGATCCTAGCATTCCTTGTGTGGGAGAGAGACACGCTCCGCTCGTTCGTATGAACACTGTTGTTCTTAGCTTTACTTTTAATGTTCATGGCGAAGGTTGAAACTGCTTCGTTCATTGTTATTTGGTTGGAAACAGAAAATGCTTCATGTGGTAATTGGTATATTGTCTTGAATAATTTGATACATGGAAATTGTTGTGCTCAAATAGATCATGTTTAAGCTCTTGCATCATGTACTTTGCACCTATTAATGAAGAACTACCATAGAGCTTGTTGAAATTTGGTTTGCATGATTGGTCTCTCTAAAGTCTAGATATTTTCTGGTGAAGTGTTTGAACAACAAGGAAGACAGTGTAGAGTCTTATAATGCTTGCAATATGTTCTTATGTAAGTTTTGTTGTACCGGTTCATACTTGTGTTTGCTTCAAACAACGTTGCTAGCCAAAGCCTTGTACTGAGAGGGAATTCTTCTCGTGCATCCAAATCCTTGAGCCAAAAACTATGCCATTTGTGTCCACCATACCTACCTACTATGTGGTATTTCTCTGCCATTCCAAAGTAAATTGCTTGAGTGCTACCTTTAAAATTTCATTCCTTGTCTTTGCAATATATAGTTCATGGGAAAATAGCCTTAAAACTATTATGGTAAAGAATATGTAGCTTATGTATCTTATTTCTTATAAGTTGCTTGTTGAGCGGTAACCATGTTTCTGGGGACGCCATCAACTATTACACCTTTGTTGAATATCATGTGAGTTGCTATGCATGTTCATCTTGTCTGAAGTAAGGGTGATTTATCATGATCAAATGGTTTGAGTATGCATATTGTTAGAGAAGAACATTGGGCCGCTAACTAAAGCCATGAATCATGGTGGAAGTTTCAGTTTGGACATTAATCCTCAATCTCTTATGAGAATATTATCTATTGTTGAATGCTTATGCATTAAAGAGGAGTCCATTATCTGTTGAGTCAGTTTACCTATTTCTTTCTATCTTAGAAGCAAACACTTGTGTCAACTGTGTGCATTGATTCCTACATACTTGCTTATTTGCATTCATCATATTACTTTGTGTTGACAATTATCCATGAGATATACATGTTGAAGTTGAAAGCAACCGTTGAAACTTATATCTTTCTTTGTGTTACTTCAAAACTTTCTACTAAGAATTTATTGCTTTATGAGTTAACTCCTGTGCAAGACTTATTGATGCTTGTCTTGAAAGTACTGTTCATGAAAAGTCTTTGCTATATGATTCAGTTGTTTAATCATTGTCTTTACCATTGCTTCGAATCACTTCATTCATCTCATATGCTTTACAACAGTATCGATCAAGATTATGATAGCATGTCACTTCAGAACCTATCCTTGTTATCGTTTACCTACTCGAGGGCGAGTAGGAAGTAAGCTTGGGGATGCTTGATGTCAACACCCGGGTTTTTAAGTCCGGATGCCTATTATGTCATACATCGCAATCCCAGGAATATTGTTGTTGCGAGGCATAATAGTTAAGTATCACAGTCACCATTCATTACATACCATAAGTCTTACAAACTTGGAATCACATGATCCATATTACACGAATAGTTGATCTATTGATCAACGAACAAACACAAGTTCATAGTTCAACATAGCGGAAGCGTAAGATACAAGGACTCTCTAGTCCACGGGCCAACGCTTGACGTTGGAAGGCGCTTAGTTGTCGTAGGCGTCCTGCTGGTCATCTCCTTGTTCCTCTTCATACTCCGGCCATTTGAATAGCCGGGGACAAAGCCGTGAGTACTTTAAGTACTCGCAAACTAATACTAAAGTAAGTGCTAGACATTCTAGTATGGTTTGCTAAGCTCTAGTTTATTTGCGTAAAGCTAGTTTTAGTTCACAAGGTTTGAGAAAAAGCTTATTCAAGTGCTAACTAACTCAAGTGGGAACATTAGTGTCATTCCCACCATTCATGGGGTGATTTCAATCCAATTCACCACAAATCAATTTCACCAACACCTTTCAACATCATTTTCAAAAAATATGACATCGGAAACTGTATGGCCTTTCCAACCGTCCGTAACCGTGGACGCGGCTATTCGAATAGGTTTACACTCTCGAGAGGTTGCACACTTGTGCCACAACATTTGATTTCATCCGTCGGGATTTCCCCGAATCATCGTAACACAGTACGCGGATCATCAACCATAACCTTTCACTTACGAATCCTAGTATGAGCACCTCTCCCCATGAGCTTGGCCTCCCGGTGAAGACAGACAGTCGGCACTGGGAACCGCACGAGGCTTGGGCCGGACATTCACCTCATTTCGCATCATATCATATCGTTTCTTTTGTGGTAGAGGCAGCTTTCGGCATAACCCCGATGACGCTTGTTTAGAGGGAACCCATACTAAGACACATAAACTTCCAGTTAAGCCCTACCCATAATCAGGTATTGTGGGGGTACTTGATAATTGGAAAGGTATCGCATTCAAACCAACATCATTGTTTTATCAAAAATCACCATCTTCTCTTGTTCACCTTCACCTTCAAAAATTCCTTCAATGGAATGTATCATCATTCCAAGGTTTCAAATTCATTTCAAATTCACATTGTTCCCATCTAGAGTAGTCAAGTTTTAATTCATTTGCACTAGCTCTAATCCATGAGGGGTGCTATCTTGCTTTGCTTGAGGGAAACTACTCCACTACTCTAGTAACCAACTTGTACTTTGACCAAAGTTAACTATAAAAGTAACTCATTGAGAAAACGAGTAAAAGCTTGTAAAGTAAAAACTTGGGATAGGCTTATGTAAGAAAGGTAAGAGTCATGGTGCCTTGCCCCAAGGGGCTTTGCACTTTGCAAGAATATTAGCTTGCCTTGGTAGTTCTCAAACCTGTTCCTCCTCCTCCTCCCGGTAGCAACCTTCTTCTTCGGCGTACTCTCCGGTGCTACCGTCTAAATTTGAATACGAGTATAATTACTCACTAATTCAATAGCTATTCCATACATCACAAATAAACACACAAACTACTCTATGCACACCAAATAAATAAACTAGGGTGCATGGGTTGTGGGTTTTAAATATAATTTGTATTCCATATGTAAATGATAGTTTCCATAGGGTTCTTGAGAAATAATTTCCTCTCATTGAAATCTTCTTAAGATTTAATTTCTCCAACACTCATATTGACCTAAGCCAAATGTTCATCATCATCATTTGGGAAAATGATTTAAATGAGGTAGACCCCTCATATTATTTAAATAACACTACCTTTGATTTAAATCTCAAGGAATTCATATAAGAGAGTTTGGGACCAGGGGTCCAAACATCCCATGAATCCATGTGAGACAAGCTTAAGTGAAGTGTAAGACTTCACACAATTTAACTTAAATAGTTTTGGACAATATCAACTAGTTAAACTAGTCAAAATATCCATTCATTAAACCATGGCATGATCATTCAAAGTGACCACCCCATTTTATTGCATAAACAATTAGTGTAAGTCAAATGTGAGCTATTAGAGTTGGAATTAACTTAATAACTATTTTGGTTGATTTTTAAGAATTATTTGAATAGGGAAAAGTCCCTGTCTTGTTATTTTTGTCACATTAATTCTACAAAGAATTTGACCATGAGGCCAGTGGCATTGGCTAGAGAATTTCAGTGGCTTTCTAACAACATAAAACTCACTGGATTTGGTTTAGCCAATTTGAATCTATTGAATTTCAAAGTTTGTGCAGTATTGGAAATGTTTGAAATTGTTTAAATCAAATTTGAATTAAACAGGCCGGCGGGAAAAGCTAACGGCCGAAAAGGTTTAACAACAGCCCAAGCCAGCCCACCACGCGTCGGTGCCCGCGTGGGCTGCCTGACAGGGGGTCCCGCATGTCAGCGGCTTTTAAAACCCGAAACGGTACGAGCGACGTGGCGCGTTGGATTAGAAGGCGATCCAACGGCGCACGGTCGTCGTCTCCTCCGACGAGAAGCAGAGGGTCTGGCGGCGAGCCTAGGGGGTCGGAGCGCTCACCTTGGCTCCGGCTAGGGTGGGCAGTGTGCTCGGGGACGATGTCGACGACGGCGAAGCTCCCGGTACCGTCGGCTCGTCCCGGGCGGCTCCAATCGACGGCGAGCTTCGGCGGCGATCACGGGCGGTGAGGCTTCGATTGGGTGGCGTCGGTGGGCAATGTCGAGGGTGGAGTGGCTCGGTGGTCGAGTGAGGAGAGGGGAAGGCGATGGTGTGCTTGGATTGACGCAGGGAGGTCTCCTTTTATAGGGACGCGAGGGTGCTGCGGGGCCGTGAAGAAGTCGACCATGGCGCGGCTTCTCCGGCGAGCGGTCGAGCTAGGCGAGGTGGTGGCAGGGTTCTACGGCTCCTGGCGATGCTATTGGCGGCGACGGCGGGGTCGGGCGGTGGCTAGGTTGGTCGCATTGCTTCCGCGTCGGGCGCGTCTCGCGGCGGATCAGGGTTCCCTTCTCCGGCGACGGCGGGCACGGGTCGTGGTCGAGGGCATGTCTGGTGGCTGCGTACGTGTGCGGCGACGCTCAACTCTTGGCGAGGTGGTCCAGGGCGGGCTCGAGGTGGCCAGGCAGCGCGTGTCCAGAGCGCGTCTGCGGCGCTCACTCGCGACGTCCTCGGCATGGCGTGGCCACCACTGGGCGCGTGGGTTCCGGCGGCTGTCGAGCTCCTCCTCGACCAGGGCTTGCTCTAGCATGCTCAGTAGGGTGTGGTGGCGTTGTTTGGCAGGGTGGCCAGGGTTGGGGAGCAAGGGGAGAGGAGGTGGTGCGGCAAGGTGGTGACATGGCCGGCATGGCCATGTCCATGCCTTGTTAGCCCTCCCTTAGGGTTTCTATTTGGCATTGAATGGCTTAGAGGGAACCGGGGGACCAAATAGGGTTGGTTAGGGTAGGTTTGTTTGAGTAGATCACTATTTGCTATAGTGTGTGAATAGTGTTCAATTTTGGAAACTACAAAATTATCCAAATTGGAAATAATTCAAATGGTGAATGTTTTTGAAATGTGAGGGTTGGTATAAGTTGTAATTGACCAGAGATGAATTGAGGTGGTGGTGGAAAAATTAGAATTTAAAAATTGGCCAAAATGGCTAAGTGAAGATTGTTGAAACTGTTAAAAAGTTAAGACTTTGGGTGAGCATAGCTAGTGATCAAAGATGAATTTGGCAGGGTGATCTTCATCAAAGTTGTTCACCTTGATGTTGAATTTGAAAAGGTGCAAAGAGTTAGCAAGAATTGGTTTGGGAAAAATGAATTGCAGGGGATCAAAGTGGTGATCAGACTATAAATTTCAGTTTTGACCAATATCATATGTGAGTGGGAATTGTCTTTGAATTTCCTTTGAATTGTGAAAACCTTGATTCCAAAAGTTGTGATAAGTGTTTAAGAACATTCTCCAACTCATGGTGAAGACCAAATAGGTCTAGGGTCAAGATTTATAAAAAATGCCATAGGGCATATGTGAGGGTTTTTAGGGTTTTCCAAATATTGGATTTTCTTCCTCTTGGATTTATTTGGTTGGTGATCTTCATATGATCACCCTAGGGTTTTAGTGCATATCAAGTACAAGTAATAACAATCATCATGGCATATCACTCAAATGCACAAGTCCTATGCATGGTACTATATGCAAATAGAAAAGTTTTTGTTGGTTTGAAATTTTGTTTTTCTGGAATTCTCTAACTTTCTTTTTATTGAAATTTGGGGTGTTACAAACCCTTCCCCCTTACAAAAGATCTCGTCCCGAGATCGAAAAGAAAGTTAGGTCCTAAAGAGATCTGGGTACTCCTTCTTCATGAAGTCTTCGCGTTCCCACGTGGCTTCATCCTCGGTATGATTGCTCCACTGGATCTTCAGAAACTTGATGCTTCGGGTGCGGGTGGTTCGGTACGCTTCTTCCAAGATGCGAAGTGGCACTTCGCGGTAAGTCAGATCCTTGTTGATATCCACCGATCGGTGATCAATGTTCTTGAACACTTCGGTCTTCTCCGGGACTTCAAGGCATTTCCGGAGGAGTGAGATATGGAACACGTCGTGTACGGCCGACATTTCTTCAGGCAACTCCAGTTGGTAAGATACTTCTCCTCGGCGGCTGAGGACTTGGAAGGGTCCGACGTAGCGGGGTGCTAGTTTTCCTTTCAGCTGAAACCTTTGCATTCCTTTCAAGGGGGATACCTTGAGATAGACAAAGTCTCCAATCTCGAAGGTCATCTCCCGACGTCTCTTGTCGGCGTAGCTCTTCTGTCTGGACTGCGCCGTCTTGAGGTACTCTCGGATCTTGTGTACTTTCTCTTCGGCTTCCCGAAGAACATCTGGGCCAAAAACTTGGCTTTCTCCAACTTCCGACCAGTTCAGGGGGGTACGGCATTTTCTCCCATACAAGGCTTCAAAGGGGGCCATCTGTAGGCTGGCTTGATAGCTATTGTTGTAAGAGAATTCTGCGTAAGGTAGGCAGTCTTCCCACTTGGATCCGTATTCCAGTACGCATGCTCTAAGCATGTCTTCCAGTATCTGGTTTACTCTCTCGGTCTGTCCGTCGGTCTGAGGGTGATAGGCGGTGCTGAAATTCAGACGGGTTCCTAATCCTTCGTGCACTTTCTGCCAGAACCTTGAGGTGAACTGTGATCCTCTATCTGACACTATCGATTTGGGGGTTCCGTGCAAAGCGACTATTCTGGAGATGTTTAGTTCAGCTAACTTTGGGCCTTGATAAGTGGTTTTGACGGCGATGAAATGGGCGACTTTGGTCAATCTATCGACAACTACCCATATGGAGTCATTGCCTTTGCTGGATTTGGGCAGTCCGGTGATAAAGTCCATTCCTACGGAGTCCCATTTCCATTCCGGAATCTGAAGGGGCTGTAACAGTCCGGCGGGTCGTTGGTGTTCGGCCTTGACTCTCTGACAGATGTCACATTTGGCGATATAGCTACCGATCTCTCTCTTCATTCCGTGCCACCAAAATTGTTCTTTCGGGTCTTGGTACATCTTGGTACCTCCGGGGTGGATTGAGTAAAGGGTGTCGTGGGCTTCTTGCAGGATGACTTGTTTTAAGTCAGAGTCCGATGGTACGCAGAGACGTTCTTTGTACCAAAGAACTCCGGCTTCGTCTACGGTGAATCCGGGGGCTTTTCCTGCGGCTATCTGTTTCTTGATTCCGTCGATGCTAGCGTTGTCCTTCTGGGCTTCCTTGATCTGACTAACCAAGGTGGGTTGCAGTTCTATGCTGGCTAGGAATCCTTCGCTAACAAGTTCAAGTCTGAACTTGTTCAAACTCTTGATGCAAGTTGGGCTGTTCGGTTGCGAGCATGGAGTTCAACTGACACGGCAGTCTACTCAAAGCATCCGCTACCACATTGGCCTTGCCGGGGTGGTAGTGAATCTCCATGTCGTAATCTTTGATCAATTCGATCCATCGGCGTTGTCTCATATTTAACTCTTTCTGGGTGAATATGTATTTGAGGCTTTTGTGGTCGGAGTAGATCTCGCATCGATTACCCATGAGGTAATGACGCCAAACTTTCAAGGCTAAGACCACGACTGCAAGCTCGAGGTCATGGGTTGGGTAGTTTTGTTCATGTTGCTTGAGCTGTCTTGAAAGGTAGGATACAACCTTGCCTTCTTGCATAAGCACACATCCAAGACCAGTCTTGGAGGCGTCGCAATATACGTCAAAGGGCTTAGCGATATCAGGCATGATCAGGATTGGGGCGGTGGTCAGTCTACTCTTGAGCTGTTGAAAACTCTCTTCACATTTATCGGTCCATTCGAACTTCTTGTCCTTCTTCAACAGTTTGGGTCATTGGTCGAGCGATGCTCGAAAAACCTTCTACGAATCTGCGGTAGTATCCGGCTAATCCAAGAAAAGCGCGGACCTCGGTTTGGGTGGTAGGGGCTTTCCATTCCATAACAGTTTTTATCTTTGCGGGATCTACGGCAATTCCTCCTGCAGACAAGATGTGTCCCAGGAATCCAACTTCTTCCAGCCAAAACTCACACTTGCTAAACTTGGCATACAACTTGTGCTGTCTAAGGGTTTCTAGGACAATCTCCAAATGCTGTTCATGTTCCTCTTCGGACTTGGAGTATACGAGAATGTCGTCGATGAACACAACGACAAACTTGTCCAAAAAGTTCATGAAGATCTTATTCATGAGGTTCATGAAGTAAGCGGGGGCATTGGTTAGTCCAAACGACATGACGTTGTACTCATACAACCCATATCTGGTGGTAAAGGCAGTTTTTGGGATGTCGGTGGCTCGGATCTTCGGTTGATGATATCCCGTTCTAAGGTCGATCTTGGAGAAAACTTTGGCTCCGGTGAGTTGATCAAACAAGTCTTCTATCTTGGGTAGGGGTATTTGTTTTTGATGGTGACGTCGTTAAGCTTTCGATAGTCGGTACATAAACGATTTGCACCATCCTTCTTGTCCACAAACAAGACGGGGGATCTCCAGGGGGATGCACTTGGTCTAATCAGACCCTTGGCCAACATATCATCTATCTCGCTTCTTCAGCTCCACAAGCTCTGTTGCGTTCATGCTCGTAGGCTCTCCGGGCTATGGGTCCAGCTTCCGGGAATTAACTCGATGATAAACTCGATATCCCTATCCGGGGGCATACTGGGTAGATCATGCGGAAACACATCGGGGTATCGACGGACGACCCCGATTTGATCCGGAGTTGGCTTGGCTACACTTTGGTTACACGTGAATTTTCTGGGTAGTTTTTCAGAGACGTGCTCAACTACGATACCGGTGCTGCTAGTCATGGTTATGGCTTTCTTGGCACATTCTATTAATCCATTGTGCTTGGACATCCAATCCATTCCTAGGACAACTTCCAAACCTTTGGTTCCAAGAATGATGAGATTTGCATAGAATTCTACATCATGTATTATGATGGGTACATTTTTGCAAAATTTTCTGGCCTTGGTGGTTGATCCGGGGATTTGAACTATCATAACATGTTTCAAACTGAGGGGTTGAATTTTACTTGTTGATGCAAAGTCTTCGGTGACAAAAGAATGAGATGCTCCGGAATCAAACAACACTCTGGCAGGGATGTGGTTGACAGAAAACATACCCAGTACAACATCTGGTGCTTCCTGGGCTTCTTCGGCGCTCATGTGGAAGAGACGGCCGTTGCGGTTGTTGGGGTTGTTGGGGACGAACTTCTTGCCGGTGGAGACACGGCGTTGCTGTTGAGCAGGTGCAGCGGTGTTGCCGGCGAGCTTGGCGAGACGCTTGGGACACTCGTTGGAGTAGTGCCCCACTACACCACACTCATAACAAGTGATGGTGGACTTGTCCTGCTTGTTTGCGACGGGGATGGCATTGCTTCCGGTTCTGGGAGCGGTGTTGGTGCTGTTGTTGTTGTTGGGGGCTCGGGGTGGTGCACGGTTGTAGTTGTTGTTGTTGTTGTTGTAGCCTCCTGGCTTGTAGTTTCCCCCACTCCTATTCTGATAATTGGGGCGTGAGTTCTGCATCGGTGGCTTATTGTTTCTTGGGGTGAAACCGCCACTTGAGCTAGGGCGAAACTTTTGGGGGTGGCTTGATCCACTCTGATTGGCCATGCGGCGCTTGCGGTTCTCATTGGCTTGGTTTAACTTGCCCTCCATCTGAATGGCGGAGTCAACAAGGGCTTCGAGGTCGGCAAAGGGGATGTTGACGAGGACGACCTGCATCTCATCATGCAGTCCGTTCAGGAATCTCTCCTTCCTCTTCTCAACGGTGTCGGTCTCATCGGGGGCATACCTTGACAGTGTAAGAAACTTGTCGCGGTATTCAACCACCGTCATGCGGCCTTGTTTCAGTTCACGGAATTCATCCCTCATCTTCTTGATAAGACCCGGGGGTACATGGTACTTGCTGAACTTGAGTTTGAAATCCTCCCAAGTCATGAATTGACCTCCGTTCATGGCACGGGTGCTTGTCCACCAAGCGCGGGCTGGTCCAGCGAGATAGTGGGTGGCGAACAGAACTTTCTCGTTGGCTTCTACTCCGGCTACCTCTAGATTGTTCTCCATAGTCTGGAGCCAATCATCGGCGTCAAGGGGTTCCTCGGTCTTGCTAAACACCGGAGGGTTGGTGTTTTGGAAGTTCTTGAGTTTGGATCCGGGGTGGTCATGATTTCCATGGCCTTGGTTGGCTATGTTCCGCAAGGCGATGAGGTTGGCTTGGCGTTCAGCTCTTTCTGTCTCTCTGTCGGCAAGCATGGTTTCCAACAGTTGCAGCATCGCGTCGTTGGTGCGATTCGGAGGGGCCATCTGGAGATATAGAAGATCATGAGATAAGAGGGAACATTCTATGGTTCATTTTGGTTAAGTTTTGAAAACATTTGAAAACTTGTGACTTTTCATGACAAACATAACATTCATTCATTCATGCAACACATGGTACAAACTAACACACATACTACCATGGTTTTAAGAACCATTTTCTTGCTACGATACAAGGGACGGGATACAACTCACACCTACTATAAGTGAGACTAGTGCAACTACTCCTCATCTTCAACATCGATCGGGACGTAGTCGTCAGGTCCTGCCTCCAGAAACTCGTAGTCTTCCTCCTCGGAGTTCTCATCGTCCTCAAAGTCGTCGTCGTCGCTCAGGAAGGCGTCTCCTCCCCGAATGTCGATGCCTCCCTCGTCATCCTCCAACTGACGAATCTGATCCTCCTGGGCCTTGACAGTGGCCTCAAGTGACGCGATCCGGGCGCGAAGGCGACGAATCGTAGCGTCCTTCTTGGCGCGCTGCTGGCGAAGGCTCCTGCGGTCGTTGTTGAGTAGTTTGATCGCCTCGCCCTGCTCGGTGACGTGAGCATGGGTCTGGTTCGCGTAAGCGCGAGAGGCGTCGAGGTCCTTCTGAGTCTGGTAGAGCATGAAGTCCAGGTGCTCAGCATGGTGCCTCAACTCCGGGTGCGGCTGCAGCTCCATGGGCACTCCCGCAGCATCACGCCTCACAAGGTGTGCGTAGCGAGACGCAAGCGGGCGTACCACATTCTGGCCACAAAGACGAGCAAGTGCCTCCCGAAGAGCACGTGCAAGTCCATCTAACCAGCTTGCTCTCCCGGAACGAGAACAGGATCCTCTCCGAGGTGGGAGGCTCCATCTTGCCCCTTAAGTCGGCAGGTGATCACCCACCGCAACTCTCCCCGGGCGTGTCGTCCAGCCTGAACCCCGTGGAACTCGGGGTGTGGGCGCCCAAGGAATTCGGAGACGGCGTCGAGGTCGTTCTCGAAGATCAAGTTCCCTCCGTTCCCAAGTTGATAAAACTTGGTGTTGATGGGTTCATTGGGCTCCATCTGAAAGAGAATTGGTTGAGTAAGTTAGAGAGTGCAAAGTGTGGCAAAATTTTAAGTTGATTCAAATAAGATAGAACCTGATTCATCAAATTTTGGCAAAGTCTTAAGACAAGAGTGTAGTAAGTTTTTCACAAATATTTTCTTTCATTTGATTTAAAAATTAAATTTTTCAGAACGCCCATTCTAACTAAGGTCTTCTAAGGTCAAACAATGGCTCTGATACCAACTTGTCAACACCCGGGTTTTTAAGTCCGGATGCCTATTATGTCATACATCGCAATCCCAGGAATATTGTTGTTGCGAGGCATAATAGTTAAGTATCACAGTCACCATTCATTACATACCATAAGTCTTACAAACTTGGAATCACATGATCCATATTACACGAATAGTTGATCTATTGATCAACGAACAAACACAAGTTCATAGTTCAACATAGCGGAAGCGTAAGATACAAGGACTCTCTAGTCCACAGGCCAACGCTTGACGTTGGAAGGCGCTTAGTTGTCGTAGGCGTCCTGCTGGTCATCTCCTTGTTCCTCTTCATACTCCGGCCATTTGAATAGCCAGGGACAAAGCCGTGAGTACTTTAAGTACTCGCAAACTAATACTAAAGTAAGTGCTAGACATTCTAGTATGGTTTGCTAAGCTCTAGTTTATTTGCGTAAAGCTAGTTTTAGTTCACAAGGTTTGAGAAAAAGCTTATTCAAGTGCTAACTAACTCAAGTGGGAACATTAGTGTCATTCCCACCATTCATGGGGTGATTTCAATCCAATTCACCACAAATCAATTTCACCAACACCTTTCAACATCATTTTCAAAAAATATGACATCGGAAACTCGTATGGCCTTTCCAACCGTCCGTAACCGTGGACGCGGCTATTCGAATAGGTTTACACTCGCAGAGGTTGCACACTTGTGCCACAACATTTGATTTCATCCGTCGGGATTTCCCCGAATCATCGTAACACGAGTACGCGGATCATCAACCATAACCTTTCACTTACGAATCCTAGTATGAGCACCTCTCCCCATGAGCTTGGCCTCCCGGTGAAGACAGACGATCAGCACTGGGAACCGCACGAGGCTTGGGCCGGACATTCACCTCATTTCGCATCATATCATATCGTTTCTTTTGTGGTAGAGGCAGCTTTCGGCATAACCCCGATGACGCTTGTTTAGAGGGAACCCATACTAAGACACATAAACTTCCAGTTAAGCCCTACCCATAATCAGGTATTGTGGGGGTACTTGATAATTGGAAAGGTATCGCATTCAAACCAACATCATTGTTTTATCAAAAATCACCATCTTCTCTTGTTCACCTTCACCTTCAAAAATTCCTTCAATGGAATGTATCATCATTCCAAGGTTTCAAATTCATTTCAAATTCACATTGTTCCCATCTAGAGTAGTCAAGTTTTAATTCATTTGCACTAGCTCTAATCCATGAGGGGTGCTATCTTGCTTTGCTTGAGGGAAACTACTCCACTACTCTAGTAACCAACTTGTACTTTGACCAAAGTTAACTATAAAAGTAACTCATTGAGAAAACGAGTAAAAGCTTGTAAAGTAAAAACTTGGGATAGGCTTATGTAAGAAAGGTAAGAGTCATGGTGCCTTGCCCCAAGGGGCTTTGCACTTTGCAAGAATATTAGCTTGCCTTGGTAGTTCTCAAACTGTTCCTCCTCCTCCTCCTGGTAGCAACCTTCTTCTTCGGCGTACTCTCCGGTGCTACCGTCTAAATTTGAATACGAGTATAATTACTCACTAATTCAATAGCTATTCCATACATCACAAATAAACACACAAACTACTCTATGCACACCAAATAAATAAACTAGGGTGCATGGGTTGTGGGTTTTAAATATAATTTGTATTCCATATGTAAATGATAGTTTCCATAGGGTTCTTGAGAAATAATTTCCTCTCATTGAAATCTTCTTAAGATTTAATTTCTCCAACACTCATATTGACCTAAGCCAAATGTTCATCATCATCATTTGGGAAAATGATTTAAATGAGGTAGACCCCTCATATTATTTAAATAACACTACCTTTGATTTAAATCTCAAGGAATTCATATAAGAGAGTTTGGGACCAGGGGTCCAAACATCCCATGAATCCATGTGAGACAAGCTTAAGTGAAGTGTAAGACTTCACACAATTTAACTTAAATAGTTTTGGACAATATCAACTAGTTAAACTAGTCAAAATATCCATTCATTAAACCATGGCATGATCATTCAAAGTGACCACCCCATTTTATTGCATAAACAATTAGTGTAAGTCAAATGTGAGCTATTAGAGTTGGAATTAACTTAATAACTATTTTGGTTGATTTTTAAGAATTATTTGAATAGGGAAAAGTCCCTGTCTTGTTATTTTTGTCACATTAATTCTACAAAGAATTTGACCATGAGGCCAGTGGCATTGGCTAGAGAATTTCAGTGGCTTTCTAACAACATAAAACTCACTGGATTTGGTTTAGCCAATTTGAATCTATTGAATTTCAAAGTTTGTGCAGTATTGGAAATGTTTGAAATTGTTTAAATCAAATTTGAATTAAACAGGCCGGCGGGAAAAGCTAACGGCCGAAAAGGTTTAACAACAGCCCAAGCCAGCCCACCACGCGTCGGTGCCCGCGTGGGCTGCCTGACAGGGGGTCCCGCATGTCAGCGGCTTTTAAAACCCGAAACGGTACGAGCGACGTGGCGCGTTGGATTAGAAGGCGATCCAACGGCGCACGGTCGTCGTCTCCTCCGACGAGAAGCAGAGGGTCTGGCGGCGAGCCTAGGGGGTCGGAGCGCTCACCTTGGCTCCAGCTAGGGTGGGCAGTGTGCTCGGGGACGATGTCGACGACGGCGAAGCTCCTGGTACCGTCGGCTCGTCCTGGGGCGGCTCCAATCGACGGCGAGCTTCGGCGGCGATCACGGGCAGTGAGGCTTCGATTGGGTGGCGTCAGTGGGCAATGTCGAGGGTGGAGTGGCTCTGGTCGAGTGAGGAGAGGGGAAGGCGATGGTGTGCTTGGATTGACGCAGGGAGGTCTCCTTTTATAGGGACGCGAGGGTGCTGCGGGGCCGTGAAGAAGTCGACCATGGCGCGGCTTCTCCGGCGAGCGGTCGAGCTAGGCGAGGTGGTGGCAGGGTTCTACGGCTCCTGGCGATGCTATTGGCGGCGACAGCGGGGTCGGGCGGTGGCTAGGTTGGTCGCATTGCTTCCGCGTCGGGCGCGTCTGCGGCGGATCAGGGTTCCCTTCTCCGGCGATGGCGGGCACGGGTCGTGGTCGAGGGCATGTCCGGTGGCTGCGTACGTGTGCAGCGACGCTCAACTCTTGGCGAGGTGGTCCGGGGCGGGCTCGAGGTGGCTAGGCAGCGCGTGTCCAGAGCGCGTCTGCGGCGCTCACTCGCGACATCCTCGGCATGGCGTGGCCACCACTGGGCGCGTGGGTTCCGGCGGCTGTCGAGCTCCTCCTCGACCAGGGCTTGCTCTAGCATGCTCAGTAGGGTGCGGTGGCGTTGTTTGGCAGGGTGGCCAGGGTTGGGGAGCAAGGGGAGAGGAGGTGGTGCGGCAAGGTGGTGACATGGCCGGCATGGCCATGTCCATGCCTTGTTAGCCCTCCCTTAGGGTTTCTATTTGGCATTGAATGGCTTAGAGGGAACCAGGGGACCAAATAGGGTTGGTTAGGGTAGGTTTGTTTGAGTAGATCACTATTTGCTATAGTGTGTGAATAGTGTTCAATTTTGGAAACTACAAAATTATCCAAATTGGAAATAATTCAAATGGTGAATGTTTTTGAAATGTGAGGGTTGGTATAAGTTGTAATTGACCAGAGATGAATTGAGGTGGTGGTGGAAAAATTAGAATTTAAAAATTGGCCAAAATGGCTAAGTGAAGATTGTTGAAACCGTTAAAAAGTTAAGACTTTGGGTGAGCATAGCTAGTGATCAAAGATGAATTTGGCAGGGTGATCTTCATCAAAGTTGTTCACCTTGATGTTGAATTTGAAAAGGTGCAAAGAGTTAGCAAGAATTGGTTTGGGAAAAATGAATTGCAGGGGATCAAAGTGGTGATCAGACTATAAATTTCAGTTTTGACCAATATCATATGTGAGTGGGAATTGTCTTTGAATTTCCTTTGAATTGTGAAAACCTTGATTCCAAAAGTTGTGATAAGTGTTTAAGAACATTCTCCAACTCATGGTGAAGACCAAATAGGTCTAGGGTCAAGATTTATAAAAAATGCCATAGGGCATATGTGAGGGTTTTTAGGGTTTTCCAAATATTGGATTTTCTTCCTCTTGGATTTATTTGGTTGGTGATCTTCATATGATCACCCTAGGGTTTTAGTGCATATCAAGTACAAGTAATAACAATCATCATGGCATATCACTCAAATGCACAAGTCCTATGCATGGTACTATATGCAAATAGAAAAGTTTTTGTTGGTTTGAAATTTTGTTTT